>NW_013952580.1:345905-352632 GCF_001266775.1 Austrofundulus limnaeus | reverse complement strand
TTTGGTAACAGATTGATATCAAAGTCGTAGTATCGCCCACCCCTCACGTAAAGGAATACTCCGAGGATGCGAACTGACAGAAAAAAGCACCGATTTTGTCAAAACTCAGGAGTGAAAAAAAAAACTTTCTGCTTACAGAACAACTGTACAACGCACTAATAGAATAAAAGTCATCATATTTTGCTTTTTATTGGGAGAAATGGAGGTGAAGTGGAGGCAGTAGCTGACATGTATTCAGTAAAAGAGATTTATTTGGCCAAAAGCCACACGAAGTACCTCTGCAAAGCCTTTGGTCACAGAGTGACAGTCATCATTCAACTTATTTATGGACATACATGTCTGTGTTTCAGCCTTTTATTCACAGAAATTTGTGTTTTATTATGCAGAGCTGCCAAGTGAACGCCCCTTCTTTTGGGGGAATAGATAGTGGTAAGATAAAAAAATTAGCCCTTTTTAATTTCTGTTTTGAAGTAATTTTCTTTTTTGCTATCTGAAACAGAAAATGAAGTCATTTTAAGAATTTTGTTCATCCCTTTTTGACACTAAGAATGAGAAACGCTTTGTATTTTAATTTTGATTTTAGTGTTTTAAAACAAAAATCTAATAGCCACTCGTTTCTTGTGTTTTAATACCCGTTTATAAAATGAAAATCCAATGACCAAAACATACACTGACCACTAATGAAACCCAAGTGAGTGTGTGGTAATAAAATTAAAAAATTAAAAATTCTAAATGTTTGCAACTATATTTTAAGTGTTTTATGTTGGCAGATTCKGAAAACTTTGAAAAGAGATCAGAGTGGAAAACCATACAAAGCTGTCAAATCCTTCAAATGAAATTCACAGAGTTGTGCGAAGCTGCTGTGAGACAAATCCTCTCTTTGGTCGGGGTCAGTAAACGGGTTCACCAAACACACTCCATCACTCGGCGTGTTTCTGTATGGGAGTGTGTGTGTGTTCAGAAAGGCATTTAGAGGTCCCAGTCGGCATTTGATCTCTGACCCTCATATTTATTGACGCTCACTTTTACTGTATAATTCAAATGTTGAAGGTTAAAATAAAAACGGCAGCCTGAGACAATGATGGTGGAATAAAACAGAGTCCTTCTGCTTATTTTTTTTCAGAAACAATGTTTTTATTATATATAATATACAGAAGTTTCTAAAAGCTGCACATATTGTGACATTTGGCCACTGCATTCTTATTATTTTAACAAAAATCAACAATTTGTCCATTCATGTTAAATGCCTTTTAAAAGTGACACAGTATTTCTTTTGAAACATCACAATTATCTGCAAACCCTTTATTATTATTGGTTATTAGCCAGGTTAATTATTTTCCTTAAATAACCACAAGCGAACCAATCTAAGCATGTCAGCATCAACCGCAGTGATTCACAAACCACATGTATTTACCTCCACAACCACTTGCTCATTCTTTTCAGTGATGCTGTCCTCTTAGACCCTCCCTGTTTCACTGAGTTGGGAGGCAAACACAAAAACTGCACTCTAATCATGACAGCTGTCGTTCTCCTTCTCCTAAATGATCCAGCCTATTTTCAACCATCAGTTCAAATGTATAATAGGGTAAATAGTTTCATAGTTCCTCAATGATTGTYTTGCCAAATACGTTGCTTTTTTTGTTCACATATGATTATTTTAGTTTTGACTCTCAACTGATTCTTAAGTAATCAACAGGTAGCGCACATTAGGTAGAATCCATTCTTTTGTACCTGCAGGGTGACTCTATAGGACCTTTGTGGTGTTCTTTTTTTCACATTTGGTAGATTCTGTCTTTTTTTTTGCACTGACAAAACCAAACCCTTCCTGACTTTCTGAGTGTGTTTCTTACCTTGTTATTTGCTGCACCGATGGCCAGAGTCGGGGATGCCCCTCCTGACATGATGCAGTCCATTCTCAGAGACTCTGACTCCAGACTATAAGGGGTCGATGCCTGAAAACAGAGCGCAACAGAGAAATGATTCAAAGAAAGCACTGATCAAAAGGTATATTTTCATATGAGGTCACTCATTATGAAGGTGTTTACTTCAAAGTCCTTGGCTTTTGCCAAATAGTAATGATTGCTTTCTTTAGGAATGGGAAAGAACAATACCTTAAATAAATCATTACTGTTGACCTTCTAAAGCTTTTTCTTTAACTCTACTATAACAAAGACGAATAAAACATGTCATTCTTGGCCACAACTAATCTTTATTGGCTATTTTAGTTATTGGCATTAGCAGCAGAAGTAGTTTTCCAACAATATATGTGACAACAAAATATATTTTCCTCAGAGATTAATAAAGTTTTCTTCAATGTAAAGGCAATTTTGCCAAGAAAACATGCACAAAACTTTTTCTGTGCACTTCCTGTACTTCAGCCCCTCAAAAACTGTACCTAATTATCTGTGAATCTTCTCTGTCAAAGTTTGTGTTTGTTTGTGGAAGTTTATTCTGCTGCAATTGCCTGCCATCTGTGTCAAAATTCAAGCTGAAGACATTTTGATAGAACTGTAGCTTTAGCAACAAGCTACACCGACTTTGCTCAGCTCATTGGTACGCATACTTAGAGAGTAGTAAAAGGCAAAAAGAAAATGACGTGAGCTTGAATCATTAGTCGTGACATTAAATAAAGCAAAGCATGGCGCCAAATGGCGTTAACGTTTTTTACTAACGCTGTGAGACGTGAGCCTTTTTCTGCTACTTAGTATGCACTTCGTTTTCAAAAGCAGCTTCTTCTGATTGGAACTATCCAGAGGAGTTTGGCAGCGAGGAGGGAAATGAAACGTGACAAAAGGTTATGAAGAAATTTTAGCGTGCTTCAAGTTCATGATTCCTTGGCGAGCCTCCTGATTCACCACCACGCCCCGAGCTGAAAACCGTGTGAACAAGCTGAGACGTGCTTCATGTAAATTACCGGACACTTAAACAGCGAAGGAAAGTGGGCAACATCACTTGCACTTGCCGAGATGAATCAAGCCCCGCCGCATGCATTATTCAAGGGTCTAAAATATATTCGGCTGCATTTCATCCTCATCAAGAGCCAAAGCAAGGTTAACTCAATATGAGAAACTATTCAAAGATTGATGAGGGGGCAACACTGACACCTAGGAAATCTTTTTTTAAAAATGAGCAAGATGTATGTTTTTTTTTCTTCCCACCCTGTCTGACTTCTTTCAGGGTTCAAGGCAGCATGCATGCCTCCCCAAACATCTTACAGTAAGMGGATTGGTTGGTAACAATGCAATCTTTAATTTATGATAAACTCCCAGACAAACGGGTTGCCGGTTCCCTGGTGGCGGCACTTAGAAAGAAGACAGCAGAGAGGTGAAGAAAGAAGTAAAGAAAATAAATAAAAAAGGCTTGTGAAAAGGGGGGTGGGCAAAGAATAGTTAGATAATTGAGTGGTGACAGGCAGATGGAGAGGCATACATAAAATGAAAGGGTGTGATTATTCTGAAGGCACCGCAGACATAACTACGAGACTAAACGTACACGGTGTACACATTAACACAATGCAGCTGACGTTTAGCGTCATTTTTAACTCTTCACGCCTGTGTAGCCCAGGTGCAACAAAACCCCAATAAATTTAAAAAAAACACAAAGACATATTTAGTCCACCTTTTTTGTCTCCCCAGACAGTAATACTGCCATAAATCTTAGCATTTAAAACCTCCTATTTTCTCCTTTGCCCATGTGACAGCCCACAGTGTGTCTGCCAGCAGTGCAAGTGAGGCATAAGAAAAGGGGTCGAAGGGCCCATCTATGTAAGACGAGATGACAAGGCTCTGAATTAATTAATGTTTGTAATAAAAAAAATCGTTGGTGAAGAAAATATGTCTAACTGCAGCCCCAGGGCCTTCGGTGGTAATTAACTGGAACACAAGCCTAGAACACTCCCTCCTCCTCTTCCTTCAACTCCTCTGACTTCTTTTTCTTGCTCCTTGCAGCTTGACTTTTTCCCTCTACACCCTGTCTACCTTGACATCTGTTTCTCTTCGTTTCTGCATCCTTTCTTTGCAGCACTTTTATTTTTTTATACTCCTCCAGGCAACCCTTCCTGTCTTGTTTTACCTCGAGTCTTCCTCTATTGAGCAACAGTGATTGTGCGCTTTGCCGCTCCATGCCCACCCGAGCTTCCCGGGAGACAGGAAGGGTAACGCAAGGCAGCAACATGGACAGAGAGGGAGAGACGCGTGTGGCAGACGAAGGGACAGATAATAGTCACGTTGCAACAAACTGCGACATAGATGGTAGACGAAAGATGGTGAATAACAACGTTTATTTTTTAATGCAGCAGCCCAGTCTGCTGCACGTTTAGAAAAATCTCAATTAAAACAATGCAAATTGTTTTTTTTATTCTGTCCACAAGAATTCCTTCCTAAATTACGAGCTCTGATTAGATGTTAATTAGATGTTAACTTCTGATTCTTACTTCTGTGGTGAGAACTCAGGCATTTTTTTCTTCTAATGACTCTTTCATTAATTTGTGCTGCTATAGCTGCACGGAAAAACAGCACACCAAGACCAAAGGCATTTATCTAGCCCCCGTGGTCTTTGCAACCTCGACTGTTCATGTTAACTCTCAATCACTAATTACACTCCAAACCGTAAATAGGACTGTCTGTGAATAGTTAGTTATATTCATGTCTTTTAATGCTTTGTGGGGATCAGTTATTTGAATTTTAAAGCGAGTCTATTGTGCTCCGAGCACACTGATTGTTAGGTTTGAAGCGGAGTATTTTAAAAATCATTTTAATTTGCATTAATTGGCCTTTTCCTGATAGTGACTATGAACAAGCAACAAGCCTAAAAAGGAAATTAAAACTCACACATACACACAAAACTCACTAAAAGTGTTGAACAGAGTGTTTAACACTTTGAAGTTCAGGTAATCTTGAATTCAAAAACTGTTAACACAACCAGGTATTTTCATTACAGACATCCACACCCACATAACATTGTATGATCTGTATGTACATGTCAAGCCTGGAGCACAGTTTGTTGGAATAATAACCACAAGCATTTTCATCACCTAATGTGTTAAGTTCTCTACTTGTCAGTTTGGTTGAAATACATTTTTGTCAATAAACTGAACTAGTTCCAGGAGTGCTAATTAAGAGCTGGGGAAATAAAAACTACACGCAAAATCTGCAAGTAGACATAAAGAACCAAAACAACAGTGACGACTGAAGGCAGAGGTGGCACAAGGCTTGCAACACATCATGGAACAAACTCTGCACTACTTCTGTATTCAGATTTGCAGGTTAATGACTGAACGCCAGCCGCACTCTGCCGAGCTGATGCAGGGTTGCGTGTATTTATAGCCTCATCTGCTGTCAATCAATGTTTCAAAACCAGTCTTCATTCCTGCCGCAGAGTTCTCACATCTATCCTGGAGCTCGTTCATACTTTTTGCTGTGGCATCGCAAAAACTGCAATCCAGGAGCCTGTGGTTAACACAGGGGCATGCATGTTTATAATTGTGTAATCACAAGCACTGGTTCTGTAAAATACATACATGTCATAGATGTGGTATTTTCTTGTGACACTGGTGGACTTTATTTTTTATTTTTTTGCTTATTTTTGGTTGCACTTTTTTCCTTTGTCAGCTGATAAGTGAGTGAACATTAGTGAAACACATCCTCTGTAAAAATAACCCTAACATTTTTGTGGCTTTAAAATTTTAATAATTACACACACTCACATAACACTGTTGTGGTAGACAATTACTGTTACTGTTCAGCCAAAAATGCTGCTCATCCTGTGCTATGTTTGCCGACAAGAAGTTACACAGGATCTGCAAACAGCTTCATTCCTCAATTTGTGAAAACACAAGGCACAGTGAACAATCAACATTTTTTTTTAAATCCACTTGAAACAATACARTGCACTTTGGGATGCTTATGGGAATGCATGCTTGTGAAATGGCACCTTAACCACAAATCAAGCAATCAGAATCTATCTTGTATGTGTCATTTCTTTCAGGGTTTTTCCTGTTTTTCTACAGCATAACGACTCAGCAATGGCTGTAACATTCAATAAATATTATAACAGCCCGATGAATTCACATTCCTTAGAGCACTCCAACATGTCTGAGGCAAGAATATTTGCCTCCGCTGACAATACAACAGCTAAAAAAAACAAGCCACTTCAATAAGTGGTTTGGCTACAAGAGATCAGACCTGAAACAAAGTGCAATATTCTATGGAACATGCAAGGAAACTGTTACCTCTAAAGATGTAAGCATGACAAAATCGTTTTATCGTTTTAAAACAAAATCACTGTGGAGAAGCAGCAGAAAATAAAGGAGACTCGAGCAGCTGGTTACATCCAAAGGTAAACAAACAGCTCTACGAAGCATTGCTGCAATAATCACAACGTGCACTTAAAAAAAAGGAATAACAATCAGTTTATAGAAATTATTGATGCCATTACATTTTGTTAGATGGAGGTTTAAATGCTTATCCAGATAATGTTTATGTTGTTTTAGATTGACGTATTTTTGTTTTGTTTATTAGGTACCATATTTATTCATGTATAATATGATCTCATGTATAATACGACCCCCTTTTTTGAGTTTAAAAAGCATAAAAAATTTAATCCTCAAACTACCTCCAATTTCATACAGACTTCAAGATTTTTCAGCCTTTGCAGTCTTTATACATATCAGTAGTTTGCAAAAGTATTCATACCCCTTGAACTTTTCCATATTTTGTCACATTACAAC
>NW_013952580.1:335561-344306 GCF_001266775.1 Austrofundulus limnaeus | reverse complement strand
TTTCACATCATGTCGCCTGCTTGGATCTGTTACTATCTCGCTCTGAATCACGACGGACTGTCAGAGGTAAGCTTGTTTCAACTGCTTTTTACGACGCGGTCTCATTTCTGGACTCATTTCTGGACTCTTTCTGGATATTTCAGTTAAAATACATAAGTAAAAATATTTATCTGAGTATAGTACTACCCCCCAACTTTATGGATGATTTTATGGATTCAATTTTATGTATTATACTTGAATAAATACGGTAAATTTTATTAGGTGGTAATGCTGCATTAGTGGTGGTTATTTTGTTGCTACAACAGTGATTTTTTTAGGGTCTCTGTAGCAGTAGATTCACAGTGTCATCCTGTAATGTAGATCCTAAAATATAAACCAGAAATACTCTACATTTGTTTTGCACTAATAARTCCTGTACCAAGCAGGCTGCAAACAAACAAAATATTCAGTTTTATTTTATTTTCCCTTCACTGTTAAATAATTTAGCAAGTTTCCATCACTCATAGTTGAAGTTACATTGTCCACTCATGGTAAAATCTTACTAAACTCTTTGAATTTAGTTATTTTACATTCATCAACTGGACCACAAGAAGCAACAGTTTAAAGTAGCATGTGCTTGGCCTAGCAGCATTGTTTATACTTTCCTCTTATTTTTGTCCTTGCGTATTCAGATTGTCATGAAGGTTTCTTCAGATAACGCTCATTGTAGTACATGATAATTTCTTCAACAGCAACCTGCTTACACTGGTATTAAAATTCTCTTGAGACCATGAAARCAAATAAGTGATAATATAACAAGGTCACACTTGGAATGGAGTGTTACAAGTGTTACACTCACAAATAAAACTCGTAAATACTCTGGTTAACATATTTTATAGTTAAGACAATCACTGTAATGTCTAGTTTATTGTCATTCCAGAGTATTACATTTGGTTGATTTTTTTTTTATTAATAAGCTCATTAGAGAATTTCTTTGCCTCGGTGTTGGCTGATATGGCAAAAATGCCTCACCAAATGTCTCTGGCAATATAATAAGCTTCACAACATTCAGTATTACAGCTGCCCAGTGTGTCAAAGGTTTATTTACCCTGCGTCATGTGACTGCACAGGCGGAGAAATTTTATATAAGTGTCAAGTTACAAAGAGACACTGAAAATTTAGGGGTAACCCTATGAAATGCTGTTTGTCCTGTTAGGGGTGCACCGATAAATGAATCAATACTTACATGAGAAGCTGATCTTATCCACTGATTTACCTCAACAAAGGTCTGAAAATCAGCTACTGTCCATTTTTGCTCTGCTGTGAGAGAGAGCTGTTGTCCATTTAAAACAAGTTTAAATTGTTTCTAGAGCAAGAAAACTGCAATCGGTGCACCCCAATACAGTACTTACAAGATGTAGTACGCACCAGACTATACACCGTGACATTATTTGAGGCTTTTAAAACACGGTGCTCTATGGCTGAAAGAGAAGAATATAAAAGGGTCTGTTCGTGCTTACTCGTTCTCCAGAGCGTGGTCTCTTCTTCGGCCTGCTGGGTAATGTGTCCTCTTTAGGATTGGTGTCTATGGCCCAGTAGGAACCCTGAATGGTGACCACAAGAAATGCAATTTAGCGAACTTGATGGAAAACGTGTTCTGTATTCTTCCAGACCTCCTCCCCACCCTTTGGCTCAGCTCATCTTTGTAAAATAAATAAATAAATAAATAAATAAAATAAAAACAGACGATTTCAAAATCTGCATCACTATAGTCTTTTATAATTGTATCAATTACCTTTTTTTCATTTTAAGCCTACTTCTCAAAAACACTTTAAAGTGCCACATAACCTGTAATAAAGACAGCAACTTCCTCTCAAACTAAAGTGGTCAGTCTATTATTTTCCAAATGAATCGTCAATCAAGAGCTCTGTCTTTTGGCTCCACTCCTTCTTTACCACAAGAGACCAGAGAAAAACCCTCATGATTGCAGCGAGGCCCTAATCCATCAATCCATCTCCCACTCCATCTTACCATCACTTGTGAACAAGGCTCCTATGTACTTGAACTCCTTCACTTGAGGAAACCCCTAATCCATAAGTGTATAGTTGAATCCAAAATATATTCACACATTTTACATCTGGACGTTTAGTAAAGGTGTCTATGCTTACTATGCACACTGATAAATTATTTTTTTTTCCCTCACTTGTTCTCACTGAGGCAGCTTTAGTCACTCTGCCGAGAGGAACTCTCGCTACATGGATCTGTTGCATTCAATAAACCAAATGCGTCTGTTTCTCTACCAACGCTGTATCAAATCATTCCACTCTTAGTTTTCCTGTGCTGCACACTTCTGCTTTCTCTCTCCAGAAAATCCAATCCATTTGATACACACAATTAAAACACAACCGTCTCTCCAATTAAAACATGCAATGAAATTTGAAGGGATCTGCTTTGATTTTTTTTTGGTTACATTTTATTTTTTACTCTTTCCTCCCACTGAGGTCTAAAGCTGCAGACAGAATTCAAGAGGTTCATCTAGGATATAAMCACACACACACAGACACACACACAGAGTTCAACCATCAACTTCTACCCCCTCCCTACCTCCCTTATTCTTGTCTCTTCTCCCTCTGTCTCTCAGTCCCACATCACTGAGCTGTACACAGCCAATTAACGTTAGCACATGCATGATTTAACGTCTCCCTTCTCTCTGTGGCTTCAAACATGTACATTCAGCTTCTTCACACAGAGATGACCCCCCCACCTCCCACCCGCTTCTTCCCTCTCATACCAAAGTATCGACCACTTCGATCCACGTCATGAATTAAGGTGCTGGTCAGGTCCAAGTCCGGCTAATCAGGGGGGGTAGCCGCTCTCGTTGTGCCTTTCCACACTATAAGCCTTCACTCAATTCCAAGGATTTCGCCTGAATTATTTAAACCTTCTTCCCCTCTAATTCATTTTTCAATGGCTCCAAAATCCCCACAGCCAGGAGAAAAAAAAATCCTTCCCTTCATCCTATCCCCCAACAAAATGAGCAGAGTTTTAAGAGTTTGTTGAAAAGTTTTAGCTTTTTTTTTTCGCCTTTCCACGTAAGTTGTGCATTGTTTCTCACATTAATCCTGAGACGCGAGGAAGCGCAGACATTTCAGCGTTTATTAAAAAAAAATAATGTAAAGACAAGCTTCAGTGATCAACCTTAATTATATACTTTCGCCCCATCTGAGCAAGTCCTTCGATTCAGCACAAACAAGAACTTGACAAATTGTTGTTATCAAACCGGCGCCGCAGAAGTGGCCCTGGCAAGAAGGTTTCCTAACGACAGCAGAGCCAGCAGCGCTGAAACATATCTAAAGGTTCCTATGATTGTTTCCAAGAGAGGAAAGAAAGGACAGAAACAAACTCTAATAAAGCATAACAGATGCATGAAAGGCCTTGTATCTGAGGGTGTATACCTACATATACTTATTATTCATTGCTCTCTGTGCCATATTATTACTTGGCAGAATCAATATTGAAGGAGCCACAGATCACAGAGAAAGCTGCATTAGGCATTCAAGCACAGCTGGTTATGGAGTTACAAACTGCTTTTAAGTGCACATACTATGTATGTGTGTGTGTGTGTGTGTGACAAAAAAAAGCAAGTAAAAAAAATATTTAAAAACAGGTGAGTGTCTATGATGCCCTGATGCAAAACTGTGTCCACGTGTGTGACTAAATACTTGAAAAGCCCAGTTTGAAAGTTTGTTGACTTGGAATTTCTTTTTTTATTTCCTTTTTTTTTTTTTGACTGCATGAAGCACCATAATTCAGCCTGAGCTTTTTTCAGTCATGTCACGTTGTTAAGGAGATACTCACTTTTCCAGGGTCGTCTTTGGAGCGAGGCACTTTGAGAAAACACTTGTTCAAGGACAGGTTGTGTCTTATGGAATTCTGCATGGAAAATGGTGRAAATAAAGAGAGAGAATCAATATTGTTGTACAGCCATTAGATGATAAATATACTTTTTTAAGACAGGAAGGCTACATTTATACCTTAATACAAGTATGTACTCCTTCACAATAAAAAAAAAAAGATCAGAAAGGGTACAGAGCCATTGTGATCACCAAACTAAAAACTAATTGTCATTTTAGTTCCGTCTTAAATTGAAAAATATTTACAGTGCCTTGCAAAAAAACCCAATACTCAAGAGAGTCATAAGATCCAAATTATAAGAGAATATATCTTTCTAGTCTCCAAGTCCTAAGCGTCCAGGCAAGACAACAAGTAGAGCAAATGCATCTTAATTATTCAACCAAGTGGAAGATGTGGAATGATTTTTGTTGTATTTTATAGGTATAAATTTTTATTACAGGAAAAATAAAGTTTACCCTGATGCACCCAATTTTTTAACATGTAAGAAACATGACATTTAGCTTAAAAATCATAATATTTGTTACTAYTCTCTTGGTGATGCTGCCTTTAAATCATGTTTGCAAATGGTGGAYGGTCAAAACTAGAAATAACCAACTTCTTGTGTCACTCTTATATTTTATAACYGTAGAGTGAACACTAGAGTGCAAACCTAGTGATTAAAACAGCATGACAGAGCAATGATTTGTGAAACAGAGACAGAGATTAGAAAACTAAAATGAAATTAAAACAGATTTTACAGCAGACTAAATGCTGTTGATACTGGACAAACAGTAAAAAGTCAACTCGGAGGCAGCTGCTTTAGGTCAAACATGACTTCTGAAGACACTGAAAGAAAACAAAGCAGCTGCAAAGACAAAGCTGCCAGCTCTGCAAATGTTTCTACATTCACTAAGCAGATTACCTGAAAATGGCTCAGTTAAGCTTTTAATTATTACTTTAAATATTTGTTTTATATTGGATACATTTTATAATATTAATTTAAACAGACAGGTTTTTTTTGTTTAGTATTTGCAATATTTTTTGTCCAGGAAGCCAATTGATACATTCCTCATCCATACATTTTATTTTGCTCATCAGTGGTTGATTTGCAAAAGCAACAGGTCCAGGAGGAACACCCAGAAACCCTCCWGTCTCAGTTGTTTTGGTCATGATTCACACATTATGACAATAGGTGAGGGTTGGAACTTGACACTTCATGCTCAGCTTCTTCATGACTGGAGCAACGCCCTCATTACTGCAGAGGAGGCCTCAATCTGTCAAATCTATCCCCTGTTCCATTTTGCCATCACATCATGAACATCAGTGGTAACAGCAGTAGTGTTAGTAATAYGTAGCAGTAAGTAGTCATTTTTTAAATTATTTCCAAAAATAGCTAACAGAAATGCTTAAGGCCTGTTCTATGGTCCCCTTCTGCAGTGTTGATTGCAGCACTAGTTATTTGCCTTTTAAGCAGCTTTATCTTCAGTCCAACCTGAGGAACGAGCYTCTTTTTGAATATGAAGCGGGTTTGGAGTTGCAAAGTTAACAATAATGTGAASTTAAGAGCGGCTGTGGTATTTTTGTGGGACTGTGAAGCCGAACCATGTCAGGGTAAAAAATACACCGTCTATGAGAGTTATAGAGGAAAGAAATGCCAGCAGTTACACCGCAGAGGCAGACATTGATTAAAACTGTGATATATCAAGTTTTGTCAGAAACATCTGAAATTGATGATTGAGAGAGGAAACTGAAGCACAATTCACTGTGAACAGTTAGCGGGACAATACAAGACTGGAGTCATGATTTTGCCTGTCTGTGAGGTTGAATGGTTGTGCGGTGTCCCAATCTGAGATGCTTTTAGAAATAAATACATTGTTTAAATAAGCGGAGCAGACATTTTCAGCCTAAAGTCTAAATTTTACACTGGAATGGGAACTTTTGCATGTCAAATATATAATACTTGTGGAGTTAGTCTTGGTAAGAGGAAGCTGGTGCTTCTTCAGTCTGTAAGACCTCATTTTGTGTGTGTTGTGTGCATGTGAGAGGAGGCAGAGGAAAAGAGGAAAGCAGAAGACCAGAGAAGGGGCCAACAACAGCGAACACTAACCTGACATGAACCTGTTCTCCCTTCAGGCTCCTATTCTCCACTCATCTGCTGCTGCTAATTAATACCACTGGGGAGGAGGAGGGGAGAAGGTAGATGGAGTGGAGAAATGTCTTTCCCCCCGTTTTCCTGGTTCTCACCGCTCAAAACCAGATTTCTTTTCCTTCAATAACAACATCTTCTCTCTGTCTACAGCACATCACAACAGCCTTGTCCACCTCTGTCTCGCCCCGATCCTCTCGAAGAAATGCTTGAGCGGTTTTTGCTTTACTTAGCAGGTCAATGGTTGTTTGAGGCCGTCCATCAAGGAAAGACGTGGCAGTTGGGTGATAGAAAAGGTAAAGAGGAATGCCACCAGCTCGCCAAGAAGAGGCAAACATCTGCTTCAAAATGTGGTCATCAGTCACAGAGAGTGCCTTTACTTCAGCAGCTAGCACGCCTTTGTTAACTTCTACTTTCTTTTTGTTTGTTTACGCACTATTTTTAATGATCCAGGCAGTTTTTGCACACCTGTGCACAATGTGCAATGTCTGCACATTTCTGTGTATTTCAGAATTTGCACACTCTGGCACTTTCAGGTATGCAGTCCTTGGTTGTTTTTGGGCAGTGTACCCTAAAAAAATACCTAAAAACAAATACCTTGACCTATTTTTCTTCCTTTGATGTCACTCAGTTTAGCAGACGCTCTCCTCAGTTTGTAGAGTCATAAGTAGACCTCTAACAGTAAATGGTGTTTAAATGTATGTACATATATTCCTCAGAATGGAGTTCTCAAGGCAACTGTATTTCAGAAAAAATTGAACCGTTTCTTATTAAAAGACTTTACTTGTCAAAATAAGTAAAGAAAATAATAAACCATCAATGTTTTAGTGCATACATGATAAAGCACAAGGTATATTTAGTGCTGTATGAACGTTATTTAAAATAAGTGAATGTCTGTACTGATGTAAAATGCTTTAAATGGTGAACAAAAGTTGAAAAGCGGTATAAACAACGTTCATTTAGATGGTTTGAAATAATGGAGCTTCCATCATTTTGATCATTCACCTTATATTTGCATCACCATAGACATTGCATTCAACTGTTCAACAGTAATTCATTTGTTCTTAATGCAGCTATTTGTTAAGATAAATAATAACCTCTGTCTTAAATGTTGGTCACGTCTAACCGGTTATTTTATATGTGGTCCAAAAAAATGGATCTTCAGGAGGTATATTTGTGGTGTCTGAATCTAGCATTTCCATGTTATTTATTTATTTATTTATTTATTTATTTATTTATTTATTTATTTCCTTTGACAAAGACAAAGGTTGAGCATTTCCATTTTCTTATGATTTTGCAACAAGTTCCACTAACCCAGGGGTGTCCAAACTACGTACCGTTTTTATTGGCTCGCAGCAAATTCTGAAAATATAATTGAATATGGCCCGCACAAGAATTTTTATCTCAACTCTGTTGCACTTCTCCGTTTCAACACTGGACAAGAGGCAGCAGCAGCGGCAGCCGCGGAATGTGGGAGGAGGAGCGTCTGCCTTCGGCGGGTGAAATAAAGATAAAATAAAGAAAATGGCTTTGATTTATTTACTAAAGAGCAAGCAAACATTGCACACAGCAGATAAGTAACTCACTAGATGATTTAGAGGCGATTTGTTCGGTTAGTTTTGCCGCTCCCTAAGCTGCCAGCTGACTGACTTTTTTTTGTCCGGACCAGCTGACCTACATCGGCACTTATATATCCAGCCAGAAAATCCAACTGCAGATGGTCGATTTCAGGCAAAGCTCTCCTGTTCGTCTGTTTCGGTTTAGTGGACAACATTCAGGAAACTGTCACGTGGAAAAAGGAGTCTCTCGGATTGGTTGATGCGACGCATCGAGCAGCATGAGTTCAGATTTTCCAACTCAGATGCCACGCAAAAAGAATGATGAGCCTGTTCGGCTCAACATACATATGTATGTGAACAAACATTTTCTCTGTTAAATCAGAACAAAAGCAGACTGAGAACCAAAATGATCAATACCCATCTCTGTGAAGTCCTTCGTGTCTCAACCACCAAACTTTCTCCTAACATGTCAGCCATCCTTCAATCCAAAGGACAGCATCACTGCTCCCACTGAGTGCAATGTTCTTCACATAGGTGAGTTTGAAATACACACATTATTGATGTATGAATGTATCTCGTTATTACAGTAAAACTGATCCATTTATGTTTTCATTGTACCAAAATGATACAGTTAACCAACCCCTCACTTGACTTGACCTTTAAACCCCCTTGATACAACTTTACCACCCCCCCCACCCCCACCCCCAGTTAGAACCCATGCGAAGACTAACCACAGTGACCATATCGCCCAGCTCTAGTAGTGTGTGGCCCAGCCCTTTGTTCATTTTTCTGTATTTGGCCCTCACTAAAAAAAAGTTTGGACACCCCTGTCTCTGATGTCTTATCTTAACATTCACTAAATCAAACTTTGACTCAAGTATCATTTTTTTTTAATAAAGGTGATGTAGTGATGTACAGCGGGTAAAATAAGTATTGAACACATCACCATTTTTCTCAGTAAATATATGGCTAGAGGTGCTAATGACATGAAATTTTCACCAGATGTGGGTAACAACCCAAGTGATCCATACATACAAAGAAATCAAACCATAAATGTCCAGAAATGAAGTTATTTGTAACAATGTGGAATGGCACCAAGACACCTCCTGTATGGAGAAACTAGTGGCATGCATTGCTCAGGTGTGATTTTGGCCCATTCTTCCACAC
>NW_013952580.1:316928-335131 GCF_001266775.1 Austrofundulus limnaeus | reverse complement strand
CATTTGGGACTGAACCAGCTGATATTAATTTGCACTGACAAGGGGCAGGCTTGCTTTCTAATTACTGGGAGAGAAAAATTACTTTTTCCCTGTGCCATTCCACATTGTTACAAATAACTTCATTTCTGGACATTTATGGTTTGATTTCTTTGTATGTATGGATCACTTGGGTTGTTACCGACATCTGGTGAAAATTTCATGTCATTAGCACCTCTAGTAATATATTTACTGAGAAAAATGGTGACGTGTTCAATACTTATTTTACCTGCTGTATATTTTAACAAAAAAAATAGTTTTTGCTCCAAGCCTCATCAGTTTCTTTGGTATCCAATAGAGTATGCACTCAAACTAAAGAGCTATTGACCTGTCCAGAGAAAGATACTAGACACAAAACGTTGACTCTTTTTAGGCTGGTGTATGATTTGCACCAGGAGTTAGTTTCCATTTGAGAAATAAATCAAAGTTTGTCCCTCACAGGTTTTTTATCCTTCTATTTGTCAATGAGAAGCTCTAAAAAGGCTCTAAAAARTTTCACAATTCAGCCACTGAATGAAAAAAGGATTCCATTTGAAAGCACTTTTATAGGTTAATAAATCTGTCTTTATTGTGAAGAGTTTGTGCAAAATATTGATTTTGTAAACATCAATGACACATAAAACTGCATTTTTTTTGTCAACCGTAAGAATTTAGATAAAAAAGATAGAAAAATTTAAGGGAAATAATTTTCCCACACAAACAGGTGCAAGGACGTGGTAGAACTGCATGCACGTGTCTTTAAGTAAAACTGCATGCAAAAGAAAATCTGTCCTTCCAGCCTGAAAGCATCAATCAAAGTCTGCTTGTTTGCACATAAACTGTATGAGTGATCACCTTTTTCTTTCATATTACAGAAACAGTAATCTTTCATAAACTGGTGATAGTCATCATCAATAAATKCACTAATTACCAGTGTTGTGAAGTAAGATAATGAAATTCACCACTGCCTCTTCCTTCCACCCACTCCTCGCCTTGCTTGATTAATGAGCTTTCTGAGACTTGCTGGGGTAACAGCATCATCACCCACCAGCTGATGGACCACACATGCACTAGTGATGACTACAAACATGKCTAAGTATGTCTTTGTGAAGGACAATGCATAGGACAACCGGTCAAGCCCCTTAACTWACAACCTGTATAAACACCAGCTGTTCACTAGATGCATGTTTGTTGGACTGTTTGCAGTAAAAGCAAACTAAAGACAAAATGATAGATGCCTGTGTTTGTCTGTAGCAATACTATTATAGGATTCTGTGATGTACTTTTTGCATCCATATGAGACAGCCACTATTTAATATTAGTCTATGATAAATCCGAACCTACATGCAATATAAACAGATAAACAAAGGCCAGTCAGACATGATGAACAATTACATTTCAATTGTGATTATTAAAAGGGCTTAGCTCCATAGTCGTAGGTCTTCACTGCCCTATTTTATTTCACAAGAACAACATTGACTGATGAGAAGGTAAACTTGATCCAGTGAGTGTTGGTGTGTAAATATAGTAAAATGAAACTGACATTCCTCAGAGGAATGCATTTCGCCTGCCTCTTTGCATGCCAAAGTTTTTAAAAAAGCTCTTTATTGGTGCTTAAAATATGTAATGAAAATTTTATTCAGCTTCTAACACACCTAATTTTTTACTATCTTTAAAAGTGATTTATACCCTTAATAATGGAATTGATTAAATTGCCAATGATTATATTCTGAGAGTTTAACCACTGTCCTTTAGTTCATGAGATTCTAACAGACAGGAAGAGTTGACTCAAAGAGTTAAAGATGGATGGATGGATGGATGGATGGATGGATGGATGGATGGATGGATGGATGGATGGATGGATAACATTTAGTTGTCAACCAGGATTAGGCATTTCTCATACAGTAGTTATTAACAGGGAAAGCCAAAGAAATGTTTGGTCCTAAAGTGTTTGCAGAACGACTGTAATTTGTAATAGCCTGTTTCTTTTTATTTCTTCCTACATTTTGGACTGTTGACGCAGACAAAAATGCACCTGCATCTGTTCATCTATTGCTTCATGTGCTGTTTTAGAAGCTGAAGATTTAAAGAGTTCTGTTCCAAAACAAATAAGGTCAAACATCCGTTCCTAAATATTTATTACAAACGTGAAGCTTAATAAATGTTGATTCTGTCCAACATTTACCACTGTATATCCTGTGCGTGATGTTGCTGTTTAATAWGAGCTGTAATATGTTGAACTTGACAATTAGTTACATAAAGTAGGCTTGATAAGCACGAATGATTTCTTGACAAAAATGCAATGTGATATAATGTGATGTGTGACTAAAAAAAAGTCAGATTTTGGAAACATGCTTTTGGGTATAAAAGAGAAACAGGGTAAAAGAAAAAAAACAAGTAAAAGGCTTAGGAAGAGAAAATGATTGGCGATCAAAGGCAGACTTTTAGGTTTAATTAATGGCCAAAGTGGATTCTCAGAAATCAGCAACTCAAATATCAGTTTATAAAGGCAATTTGTTTGTTTGGTTTTGATCCATGAWTATAAGAATTTATTAGTCATAAACTTTAAAACCTAATAAAAATACTATGACTGTGATTTAGAAATGTGGTCCTGAGCCCTGATGCTAATCTGTTAACCCATGCTACAGCTTGTTGTAGACTAGCTATAAGGTTATTCATATTTTCTCTCTAAAAATGGAATTTCCTTTGTAACCAGTTCCATGTTTAAAACTTTGAAAGATTTGAATTCAGCTCATAACAAATCCACTTAAAAAAGGCCAATTCTTCTATTAAAAGTTAACATAATATTCTAGTCAACTTCCTTTGGGCTTTGTGCCAAGCATAACAACACTGTGTTGACCACAGATGTGCCTGCCTTTTGCTTAGCTGTTATATCAGATTATTTTTAAACTAAWTAATAATAAAAAATTGCTACTCCATCATCCAACGGATCAATCAGTTAAACAACAGTTTAATAACAAGGTGATATGAATGAATATTGTGTGTGAGTGAAAGTGTCTGTGTTGGGGATGCTCGTGTGACAACACAACTAGGAAACAGGTCAAATGGAGAAGTGACGTTACGTAAGTAGAACATTTGGGCCATGGCATTTCAGTTAAACATAAAGTGGCATTATAAGACACTTTATCCTTTAAAGTGGATTTAACATTGATGCTTATATGACAAGCACCCAAAAAAACAACTTGTTCCATTATCATAAACCACTTCTAACACATGGATCAATTATATACATTATAACTCAATGAGGTGGACATGGATTGTCGGTAGTGTGGTCAAAGTGTCTTTAGGTAAGATAGATACTGAACCTTGGTTGAACACTGATGGGAGATTGTAAAAAACAAATGATGTGTATTTAAATAGGGATCATTTTTAGAGAGAATCGCTTTGCAAAACCCTGAAAATGCATGGAACYAAATTATTTTGCAGCTCTAAATGTATTTGTGTGCCTTTGTTTTCAGGAATAAATTTGTAGCTTTGCATTATATGCTGTATCAGTGTGGCAGTGTGTGTTTGCCCAACAGTCACATTGCAAAAAACGCAAAGTCAAATGAATGTACATTTACAGTACCACATCATACCACAACTATTTTTATCTGCAAAAAAAAAAGAACTGCGGTTGCTTGAATTTTCCATATTTCCCTTGTGTAAGTTACACACACGCCCAGCTCATACAAACTGACAAAGAAAACCCCCTGAAAAGTTATGTGAATGTAAAAAGAAATGTAAGAAACAGGAGACACAACACAATGCACTCATCAAACAAGCAGAGGCAAAACCTTCCATTTCTGCTCGCCTGTTCTTCACAGCAGCCTCTGTTCTGCTGTGTCCCTCCATCTGATTCAAACTAAAAATGAAAAAAGTCAAAGTATTCAATCAAAGTCAAGTCCAATAACAACAAACCCAGCTTACCAGTAGGTCCGGATAAATAAAGGGTAAATTTTGGCAAATTTGGTCTGTGAAACAAACTTTTTAATTTATATTCATATGTCTTTAAAAAACAAAAATCAAAATCTACAATACCCAAATATTAACAATTGCATGACATCTATACACAATTTATTTGGAAGAAAGGAAAAAGATATCTTGTTGCAAAGCTGCAACATTATCATTCATTTGATCTGACAAACTTAGACATAAAACTCCAGGTTTAATCATCTACCATCACATTTGCTGTTTGRGGAAAATATGTCTTCTCTGCTATAAGGATGAAGGATGATTAAAGCTGCTGAAACTTCACAGGATGGCATTTAAAGGATGTGTAAAATCAAACATACCGCTCCGCTGTGGCTTTTTGAGATGGACTGTGAGATTTGGAGGATCGGAAAAGGATAAACGGTTTCAAATATGAATTCAGCAATATGCCAAGCCAAAACAGAACGCCTGAAAAATCAACTGTCTGTGTGCTGCGCAGATCCCTCTGGAGGATTAGCTCAGCTGCGTGCTTGCACGGACACTGAAGTCAAAGGGCAAAAGGTTTGTTGGCCTGGGTATTAACCTTTACGTCTACAAGAGAACGCACACACGGACACCCATGTAGCAGAATGCAGGAGAGGCCTATGTCCTCCAGGCTGGAGTGTTAGGAAGTTCGCTTGTGCATTTCCAGACACAAAAAGACAGTCAGAGAGAAACTGAAGAGAAACRAATATATAGCAGGAGGGARATTTCTRAGGGAAGAAAGAAGATTTTATTAACTCTCRCTATGCAGTGCATAAAGACAGTAGAGGTGGGGTACAGCTGAARGCAGAGGAAGGGCAGCTGTGAGGAGAGAGGGTTGCAACACAAATAAACAGAATCGTTGTGAAAAGGGGAGCGGGGGTTCTGTGCACGTATGGACAGGTGTCTTAGAAGCTATGTCTCCAGGGTTCTGAGCGTCATCGARATACCTGATTATATCCCGACGGTGACGGCGTGACAGAAGCTCTGTGAGTACGCAGGGCTGAATAAAAGTCAGTACTTTAAAACCAACCTCATACATATTCATTTCATTTGATGGACCCTCCCCCCACCGTCTGCGTTTCTCACAYAAGTCATCTATGACATCGGAGGTAGCGTTTTTATACACCGTGTGCGTGCTTGAAAATGTGTGCAGCTTAGCAGTTCACTTCAGAATTTCRTTTGCACACACTCACATGCCTGTATGCTGGTATAGGAGGGAGACAGTGTGCATGTGACACTGAGAACATTATACAAACTATATGAGAATGCTGTTTGACAGTGTATGTGTGCAGGATTAGAGATGCACAATATATCGTTTGAGCATCGTCATTGGGATGCACGTGTCACAGTCACATCGCAGGTCCTACAATGTAGGAGTCAAATTAAATCAACATGTAAACCATAAGTCATTGCACTTAACGGTCCTCATGGCTTTTATTTTGACTGCTTCCACAGGGATATGTGTGGTTTTGTGAAAAAAAACAACTTCTGGGACAATAATTATTTAAGAACTGTTGTCGGTGAATTCTCTAGATGTGGGGGAAGACAAGGATCTTGACGAAAGCGAAGAGGAAAAAGAGGTAAAATAAGGTTTAGCGTGAACGCTAATATTAAAATGTGACGGAAATGGAAGCTAAGCTCAACACAGACGCAACACGTTAGGTTTTTTTATTCACGTTTGCGCATGAGAGAAGGAAACATGTCCTCAGATCCCAGCACAATGTCACAAAGCAAGCAATAAAATATAGCAGGTATAATTCTCAAACACAGACAAAAAAAAACATAACATGCACAACAAAAAGCATGATTGGTGCAGGTTCATCGTCAACAAGAAGGCAGGTTGGCAGCATAACTTACAGAATTATACAAGTCAATTGTTGAAAATTCYGATATTTTTTCATATCGCAACACACTGTTTATTGTAGGGTTAAAAAAATCRCAATGTCAGTGTTTTTCCAATATTATGCAGCCCTATGCAGTATTAAATGTGATTGGCCTGAATAAAAATAAAAATGAAGGAAAAGAAGAATTGCTGCTGTACCTATGGTAGGGCTGCCACGATTAATCGATTAATCGACGACTAATCGATTATTAAAATAATCGATGACTAATTTACAAATCGATTAATCGTTTTCCTTTTTTTTTTATTCTTTACTTTGTTTTTCTCTCCAAACTGCTTTGACACCTTCCACTGCCAYRTCTGCCTTTCTGTCCTTGACACACATGCACATTAGTGGTAACTGGGGTAGGCCGTGGACGTCACAAGACATTATACAGACAGGCTCTGGTATCATGGCTACCCAGCAACGGAGCTCAAAAGTGTGGGAACTTTTTAAGAAAATGAAAGAGAAACCTGTGCAATATCTGCAGAGCAGAACTTGCCTTCCACAGCAATTTTTTTAGTTAGCATTTAGCTAAAATCTAACCATGGTTATATAATAGCAGCTGCATTCTGGCACGATAAGCTCTATGTTTTATATTCAATTAACATATGATCCGATTAGTCGACTAATCGAAAAAATAATCGGTGATTAATCGATTATTAAAATAATCGTTTGTGGCAGCCCTAACCTATGGTGCCTTGAAGTTGCTCTGTTTGAGTTAACTTTCCCATAACCAACTTTGGCACAGCTTTTTAGCCCGTGACACTTAAAGATTTCAAGTTACATTTTATCTTCTGTTGTGTTCCTATACTGTACCCATCAAGTCATAAACACAATGCATCATTACCATTGGTGACTCAAAGTTTTCTTTCCTTCGAATATTTTGTCTGACTCGGTGACCTGAGAGGAAACTCTGTACTTTAGAAAACACTAACTTTGTAGCTTTCAAATGAAACTTAAAAGTATTTTGTTCACATAAATTAAAAGTTGCATAAGACGTGTCTTTGGGCACTTTTGTTCAATTTGCACACATTTAAATGTTGGGACACATTTTCCACCTCGTACTGTTCCGTTTCCTTACASTGTCTGAAGTCGTGCATGTTCCCCTTCCTATATCGACCCATCAAAACAACATTAAGAATCTGCAGCATCAAAGGCCGGTCCAACTGGTTCTCCTAATWTCCCCCACACTGGAAAAAAATAAATAAATAGTGCTTATGTAAAGTGCAAAGACCACATCCAAATCTCAGCTCTGATGTTTAATATACCTGGACACAAGCAGACATCATTTTGAACTCCAGAAAAAAAGCTCTTCATTTTGTTGTTAGGTCCTTTGCTTTCCTGCTCCTTTGTCACACCTGATCCACTTYTGTAATCAGCAGACCATGTGTTCAATCATCTTCCTCTGTGTATTTATAGTCCCAGCTTTCTGTTGTTCATTTGTCAGTTCCTTGTATTATCATGGTTTCTCCATTGAAAAGGTTCCGTTTTCCTGAGTCGTGTGCATTTTACAAATAAAAAGATTCTGCATATGCATTTGGGTCCTAAAGCCTTTGCCTGCTCTGGTTTTATGACATGTTTCAGTTTAAGTAAGAAATCAGACTAAAGTTATAAAGCGTTTAAACRTCATGCTTCAAAAGTAGCACAGCTGAAGTCACATTAACGTACATCAAAAGAGAACCTCAAAGATTGTATCGAGGCACAGATCATCACTCRCTGGAGTCTGGCTGGTTTTGATTTGTCAAAAAAAAAAACATCTTCACTTTCTTCAAATATTTTCTGAAATACTCTCTTTGAGGTCGGTCATGAGTTTATTTGCTATGCTGAAAAACCTATCAGAGATAAATTCCTAGCGTTTATAGAAGGAATGCATGTCGCCCTTTCCCTTTCATGCCAGTGTTTTAAACAGAGATCATCTCATGGTAAGAAGAGAAATTATGGACCTTTCAGAAAGAGTTTGAGAGAAATCTGTCAGATTGTTCATGGGATAGTTTGCTGACAATGTATTTACAGACACGGACAAAAACATTACTTCGCTTTTGCCTTTAGAGGTGTGAAATTAATAATATGTGTGCACAAAAAGAAAGCAAGTATCCCAGAATCAGCTGAGAGACCATACTGTGGTTTCCACATTAAACGTTGGTGTTTACATCTACTCTAATTGGAAGACTAACAAAAATTTTGAACTTTATTTTTATTGACGATGGAACATTTATACCAGTTTGCCATTTTTGTAAACCGCAGAACCTCTAAATTATGAGGCTTTGTTCTGTGTAAGCCATTATGTTTTGTTTTTTCTTAAGATGCGAAAGAAAAAAACCTCTCCCTCTCTGACTCTTTTTCTTTAGAGTCAGAGAGGGAGAGGTAAAAGAGACTTACTAAACAGAAAACATGAATAATAGATCCAATATGGGATTCACTGTTAGCAGGGCTAATGCGTGGAGGTAATTCACCAATTAAAGGAAGGTTCCAAAAGGAAATCAGCTCTCAGATCGAATTCCTTCAAAATGGAAAACTGTTGTAGGAAGCAACTGAAATGCCTTCGCCAAACAGTAAGAGCTACACAAAAGTTCATAAAAGGAACTAATAGTTGTGAAAGTGGAAGAAGTTCAGAAAGCGCTACAAAGGAAGTGATCAGTTCATCTGGAGGTATGGTTTTGTAAAATGGTCAGACAATAAATTATTAAATTAATAAATTATGATTACCAGCACTCACGCAAGCTCAAGTCTGTATAATACATTACAGAATGGCTCGAGTCTGGTTTACCTCCGTTCACTGAACATTCGTTCTGTGCCAGATTAAAAGCATTTCTAATAACACATCTAATTCAGGGAGGACGGATCTTTTCAGCGGCAATTTTCATAAAGAGTTTCAAAAACAGAGATCAAACTAGGTCACGTTGGCTCGCTTCCTGTTGCTGGTTGTGTCAGGCATCGGGCTGTGGTGAAGTGACAGCTCCTGTCAGCAGCTTTCCGGTGGAGGTGGTGGTGTGTGAGCAGGGGAGTCGGAAGGAGGAGAAGCAGGACATGCAGGAAGAAGAGCACTGGTTGTACTGCATGTGCATCCAAATAATGCCTGACAACAGCTTTCTTTTCTATTCTTAGCCTTATTGACACGATGCCGGCTACTCCAGACTGAATCTTGAACTTTTTTGCGAGTTAACCATTTATTTAAAAAACAGAGTTTAGGATGATGTTTTCTGYAATGTGGGGATAAAAGTACAAAACCAGAATGTTTGACTAATAAAAAATGTGCAATGTCACATAATTTGTTAATTTGTAAATGTGATCAAAGTAATCTCTGTTTTCTTTCATTTAAGTGTTTGTCACATCATTTTACATTAAAAAAAATTGCAGTATGTGTCTAGCTATTTTTTTGCAAGCATTTAAGTAACATTTTCATGTCTTTTTTCTTGTAGTATAATTATCTGAAAGTGTTAAATGGGCAACATCATGTAAAAATCAACTTTTTTGAGCTTTATATAATGCTATAATGTTATCACCTCATCAAAAACATACACAGAGTATCCACAAGTTTCTGGAAACGCACATGTAGGCTGCCATGACAGATGCGAGTCCCGCCCACAGCCCTCTCAACTGTTCGCTTTTTCCTGTGCGCAAGAAATTCAATCATTCAGATAGTTATGATAACAACAAATTTAGCTTGTTTTTGCTTTAACTGGCAGCTTGAACAGTTCAGTCACGAGTTCGGGTTCATCTTGTGTATTTGTCGGCTGCCACAACAATTGCAGAAAACTGAGAAACGCTTTAGAAACATTTTGGCTGGAACAAGTATTAGTAAAGGCATAGTGCCCTACAAACAGCACTTTATGCCGACAAAGGAGGATCGTAAACTAACATGACCGGCAGCATTAAATTTGAAAAACCCACCAAAGAGTGTTTACTTGCTTTTTTCATTTTATCGACAAAAATCCCACGGATATTCACTCCGATGCAGAGCTCTACCTGGACTAAGGCTGGTTACTGAARGCGTCTCATCTGAACCACTGTGAGTCAGACAGCTTCCAGCTAAATCAAGTAAAAAACCCTGAATCTGTATTGTAAATGTGGTTTGTCCCTTTTTCGCTATTTAATCGTGTAGTTCTTTGCTTTTACTGAATGAAAGCCTACGGTGAATGGCGTTAGCRTCAGCGCTAGCTACTGTTAGCCTGGTTGTTTAGCATGTTTTTTGCAGCTAATCTTAACTTTAAAGAAATATTAAGCCTGTGGTTAATAGCCGCATGCTGGCAAAACTATATAAATGACTTAATTTAGTTGTCAACTCTGAGTAAGCTCAGAATAATAAAAAATCCTCTTCTCAACTACGTGCTAAAATACAGCATGTAAAATAAGTATTGAACACGTCACCATTTTTCTCAGTAAATATATTACTAGAGGTACTAATGACATGAAATTTTCACCAGATGTCGGTAACAACCCAAGTGATCCACACAAACAAAGAAATCAAACCATAAATGTCCAGAAATTAAGTTATTTGTAATAATGTGGAATGGCACAGGGAAAAAGTATTGAACACACTTACTGAAATTTATCTAATACTTTGTACAAAAGCCTTTGTTGTCAATGACAGCTTCAAGACTCCTCCTGGATGGAGAAACTAGTGGCATGCATTGCTCAGGTGTGATTTTGGCCCATTCTTCCACACAAACAGTCTTCAAATCTTGAAGGTTTCGTGGACCTCTTCTATGAACTCTGATCTTTAGTTCTTTCCATAGATTTTCTGTTGGATTCAGGTCAGGTGATTGGCTGGGCCATTCCAGCAGCTTTAGTTTCTTTCTCAGAAACCAACTGAGAGTTTCCTTGACTTTGTGTTTGGGCTCATTGTCTTGCTGAAATGTCCAGCCACGTTTCATCTTCATCATCCTGGTAGATGGAAGCAGACTTTTATCAAGAATGTCTCTGTACATTTTTCCATTCATCCTTCCTTCAATTATTTGTAGTTTGCCAGTACCATATGCTGAAAAACAGCCCCACACCATGATGTTCCCACCTCCAAACTTCACTGTTGTTATGGTGTTTTTGGACTGATGTGCAGTGCCATTTGACCTCCAAACATGATGTGTATTCTGGCATCCAAACAGTTCAATGTTGATCTCATCTGACCAGACTATATTCTCCCAGTATTTCACAGGCTTGTCTAAATGTTGTGCAGCAAACTTTAAAGGAGCTTCAACATGCTGTTTCTTCAGCAGTGGAGTCTTGCGTGGTGAGCGTGCATACAGGCCATGATGGTTCAGTGCATTACTTATTGTTTTCTTTGAAACAAACRTACCTGCTAATTCCAGGTCTTTCTGAAGCTCTCAACAAGTGGTTCTTGGCTCTTGGACAACTCTTCTGATTATTCTTTTCACTCCTCTGTCAGAAATCTTGCGAGGAGCACCTGGTCATGGTCGGTTTATGGTGAAATAATGTTCTTTCCACTTCTGAATTATGGTCCCAACAGTGCTCACTGGAACCGTCAGAAGTTTAGACATTCTTCTGTAACCGATGCCATCATTATGCTTTGCAACAATAAGGTTGTGAAGGTCTTGAGAGAGCTCTTTACTTTTACTCATCATCAGATGGTTCTTGTGTGATACCTGGCCATCATTTGGGACTGAACCAGCTGATATTAACTTGCATTGACAAGGGGCAGGCTTGCTTTCTAATTACTGAGAGAGTTCAGCTGGTGTCTTGGCTTTCCATGCCTTTTTACACCTCCCTTTCTTCATGTGTTCAATACTTTTTCCCTGTGCCATTCCACATTATTACAAATAACTTCATTTCTGGACATTTATGGTTTGATTTCTTTGTATGTATGGATCACTTGGGTTGTTACCCACATCTGGTGAAAATTTCATGTCATTAGCACCTCTAGTAATATATTTACTGAGAAAAATGTTGACATGTTCAATACTTATTTTACCTGCTGTATGTTGTTTACATCATGGCAGGATTAAAAGACGGCTTAGCAGCACTCAAGGGCTATAAAAGTGTCCGGTTTGTTTAAATAAAGGATATGCTTAAAAAGTTATTAGAGGCATTTTATTTATTTCTGTTTATCATTTATTTAAATTGACTGCAGAAATGATGAAACACTCTGTTGTTGGCTGTTGTAACAACGCTCTGTTCACATGCAGACATTCCCCTTTGACATCACTTCCTGTTACTTTACTGTCAAATATCTCAACAACTTTTCATCTCAGCAACATGACAATTTATTTTGCAATATTTTATTATGTCATCTTTTCAAAACAGCATTCATATGTATTATAAAAATTTGACGCCACAGGCACTTTAAAGAGACAGAGGCCAATTTCAAGGCATTTAGAAATGGCTACGATGCAAAGTCAATTTTATTTTTGATTTATACGTATAAACAGCATTTTCATTACAACTGAAAATAACATAATTACTTTATTTTAACTATATAACTATATGAGAAACAAATAATATTGGACCTTTAAATGTAATATTATGTGAAAAGACAAACACTAAGAATTTGAATCTTGAATCCTTGAATCCTAGTTTAGAGTAAACAAAAAAAAAAAGCTATTAACATCCAAAAAGCACCTCAAAGATTCTTGATTTTGCAAACCCAAAACTTTTAATAAAAAAAAAAACTCTTCAATTTCCTAAAAATATTTTCTGAAATACATTGTTAGGGTGTCAAAAAATGGCAGACTCATGTCAGGCAGGATGTAAAGCCTTTAGCAAGCAAATAAACCCATTTTGTGGAATGATTGTTGCATTCCTGAGCACTAAGAAAACCAACCTTAAGCCTGTTATTAGCCATATGGAGAGTGCTCCAGGCCTGGCTGGTTACAGAGAGAAACTCAGTGCTGGATCGGTGCCAAACGCAAGGAGATAGCAAGAAAAATTCCTGGCTTTTAATTAAGAATTTAATACTGACACTGGTTTTAGTGATTAGTATGTAATTAAAAGCTCTAGCAGTGATTCTCATAGAAGTTTAATTAATAGCTGCATCTATGTGTGCAGTGTGTTCTTGTATGTAATGTAAATGTCAGCATGTGTGTATTGAACAAATGAAAATGTCACAAATGCTGCAAGTCCTAATCAGTAGAAATGATTTATATTAAATATAAAATTGGGAGAAGGGAGTAGCTCTGATGTTTACATCATTACAAAAAATATGTGGCTGACAATTTCACAGCTCGCCACAGACCTCCTGCAAAAGCACAGATATACTTGAGCCTGAACAACAACCGCTTGCTGCTTTCAGCCGGAGAGCTCACATGAAGCAGAGGAGGAGGAGAGCCAGAATAATGGCCTGGTGATGATTCATATCAGGTGATTGTTTGTGACACGCAGTGGTCAGCCAAAGGCCAAAGGCCGCCTCGGCACCGCTGCCCTTCACAGCGTCACATTAGGCTCTGCTAATTTGCAGGCAATTAGATTGGCTGTATGGGAGCCCGCCTGAAGCCACGGGGTTTATAAAAGAGCAGKTTAGTCAGCACTGACTGCACAGGACTGAGCGTTTCTCAGAAGGTAAAATTACAGGTGCGCCTTCAGATTTCAATAACATTTTCAAAATGAAGCGACCTTTGAGTAACATTCTTTCACTTTTACATTTTGCATGGGTAGGGAAGAAATAAGCATGTAACACATTCCTGTTTAGCCTTTGTATTTGGTTTCAACCAATAAACGGAGTCGTTCAAAGTTCATAAGCAAATCGAAAACTAACTGTGACATCTTTAGCACAAAGAAAACCTTGTGATGAAACACAAGTACAACTGGGCACTGTGCTGAAATATTTTAAATATTCAAGGATCATTTCATATTAGCTTAAACAATGGCTAACGTGCAAAGTTTTAAGCCAAACTTTACTAGATACAAGACAATCCAGGCGACTGAGAGAAGCCTCATTTTCTGGCACCGTCTTGTAAACAAAACACGAAGCACCGCAGTGGAAGGAAATTACAGAACTACAGGCATTTCATATCAGGAAAGACGAGATACGCCGAGTGTGAACACAAGTAATTACAAGCACCTCCTAATCTACAACACTTTAATGAGAATACATTACTTATATCTTACCCACCTTACTTCCATTTAATGTCAGAAATGCTACTTCTTAGGTAATATGAGGACAGTGCACTTCACTGGCTTGCTTTCATTCCCATCTAGCACTGCTGCAAACTACCCCAAATAAATTCTAGCTGCACACAGAATAAGAATAAAAATCTGCAAACTGATTTTTTTATTACTATTACAGATGCCTTAATAAAGAGACAAATACAGACAGAATGGAAAAAAGGCACCGCTGTATAGCTATAGTTTCATGCTGTGTACTAATGAAGAGTTGTGGTAAAGTTGTTTCAAGTGTGGAGGGACACGTGGATGTGATAGGGATGTGAGGGGTCTGCAGAGGGCATGGGAAAGCAGAAGAGTGCCCACAACAGGACAAAGGCAGAGGTGGGCAGAGGCCGGCAAGGATAACAKTTGTGAGATAAGGTTGTTCCAGTGATGCTAAATAGTCCCGGAATGATGCAGCCTGATGCAATGCTGTTTGTGCTCCGCTTGGATCTCCTCTTCAGTTTATTCCTCCGCTTTGMGGGGAAAAAAATGTGGAAATGGTATGCATGCTTGTTACACAAAACAGATTTAGAATTTTCAACAAGCTCCATAAATAAATCGTTTATGCATGCATGTGCTACTTAAATTGAGGATATTTTTTGTGTGGTGTGTGCGTGCGTGCACGCGTGCATGCGTGTGTGTGTGTTACAAATTCTAAACCTCCTCCACAGCTCTGGAGAAAGCTTCTCATCAATACTTCTTAGATTAAAAAAAACTCTTCTCATATTCATTTTTCCTTCAAAGACACAAAAACATTTCATGACCCTGTAAAGTTGCGCGATTACAACAAATGGTATTGAATTTTAATCCATTTGAAAGTAAGAGTGCGTGAAGACACGTGCGATGTGATGGTCAACCGGTGTTTGCGGGGTGAAGCCGGCGTGTGTTTGTGTGTGGTGTGTGCGGCTGTGTGTTGTCCTGGTTTCAACTCTGCCATTCCTGCACTCCTCACATTATCATACAGAGCAGACTGAGTGCGTGTGCTGGGTAGTAAAGCTCTCTGCTCTTCAGCAGCCCAACCCCTCCTCCCATCTCATCTCCTGCTGAGCTCCCTGCGTGTAATCTGCAGACTGCACACGTACACTGCCTACCTGAGTGGGAGTCTCTATGGATCTACAAGCTCGTGTGCGAGCGTATGCATGTGTGGYGATGGGCGAGGGAGACAGAAACCAGACAGATCGTACACAAAGTGTTTTCTGACAGCGTGCTTTCAGTCTATGCACAGAAAACATTCATCTTTAAACGTGCGCCTCACGCATATGTATATGTCATCTATTAATGTCAGCTGAATGTAGCAACGAGACAGTCTGTGTGAGTCTGTATCCCACTGTGTACAGCTGACAGCAATCACCCAAACTGGAATGAACAGGACTTGCGTAACTTTCCCTGTGACGGACATGGCTGATAACAAAACAAGTTCTACTGTGTTGACCTGGGTCATCCAGGAAGTAAAGGTGCAATACTCTTTCCTTATGCTTAACACAATTATCTCATTTAAAGGAGACATGCTTTTAAATCCTTTTTCACATTTAAAGTGGAAATATTATGTGTTTCCCAAGCATATATTTAAGTACTATACCATAGTAAAGTATCTCTGTCACCTTTAGCTGTAATTAAAATGCTGTTTTTTATGTTTAAATAGAAAATAAACTTATCTTCTCATCACTTCCTCTTCTAAATGCCTTGAAATTGGCCTCTGTCTCTTTAAGAACCACCTTCCGATTCTGTCTCACCCATTTCAGTGTGTGTGTGTGTGTGGGGGGGGGCTGCTATGATGCAGTTTACTTGGCATGTGAAAATACATTTCCTCAAAGGTATTTTTAGTCTGAAAAGAGCTTCACTGAGTGAGAAGTAGTGGAGCTCAGTCAGCAGACAGTTTAAGTTTCACTTTCAGTTTCACCCGAGAGCCTGCAGGAGTCATGGGCGGGGTGTGTGTGGAGTGGGAGGGGGAGGGGGTGCGCTCTTCCAAGTGGAAGTTCGGCTTAAAGACACGTCCCAGGGGTGTTTCTGGTACCAAAAGCCGTTTCTGGTCCCCACCTGTCGTTTTGCTCCTCAGCATGGCTGCCTAAAAACGCTGCAGGGTTTCTCAAACATGCATGAATGAGTCAAAGCAAGGCTTTGGCCATGTTTTTTTATGAGAGTATAACATTATAACATGATATAAAACTCAAAAAAGTTGATTTTACATGATATTGCCCCTTTATATAGACCCCAGTTAAGTTATTTAAAGTGGAACTGCAATGCTTTGGTCTGAATTCCTCCTTATTGTAACTCCACAAGCCCCTCTTTCACCCCTTTTCTGAGGTGTGTCTCAGATCAACTCGTTTTGAGGCTGTCTCTTTAAATCCAAACGAGTTGCTTCACACTACGCTACAGCTTCCAGACTGGTCCAAACCAGTTTGATAGCAGAGTTTACGATTATCTTGCAGTGCAGAAACATTTTACTTACAAATTAATTAAAAATTGTCAACAACGCAAGGCTTGACCATCCAGACTTACATGTTGGAGCCAGAGTCTGACCCAGAGCGAGAGAAGAATGAAGACGACCAAACTGYAGTTGGTAAGTCCAGACCTTTTATRTTTGTTCCGTCGCAAATCATTTGACTTAGTACTTCATAAAACATAATCAATCAAAAATAGAGAAAATTGAACAGTTTGAAAAATATGAACCAAACAGAATATAAAGATACTGTAYGCAGCACTGGGAGGTAGAGACTAAATTCAACTTTTCAACACTCCTAGGAACTCCAAGTACACAACAAAATGTATGTAAARACTTAAAAAAGTGGATTTTACATGATWTGTCCCTTTTAAAGTTTACTTTAGTTTAGTWGTTTCTAAAATATAAACTAGAAAAATGTGTAAAAATGTTTTCGTTCCTTACATTTTTCTGCATCTTTTACCATTTATTAGAATCAGTCTTAGTAGAAAATAAAAGGATTTTGCCATCTAAAGAACATTTTTGACAAGTACTGTGAAACTGATGGATTAAAAATGCTGTGTAACCTGGCCTGAATAAAAAGCGGCAAAACTCTGGATTCTTTGTCTCTTTTAAATGTACTCATGGACAAACGCCAGACTGTGTGAAAAGGAAACAACAACGTCATCAGTGTAGCGTGGTAATTATACTCCTAGAATGTCGCTACTCATACAAATCAATGGATATCACTGTACAATTATAGGATACCAAAAGCAAGGACCATGCAGTCATGAGCTGCAGTAAAAAAAAAGAAAAAAGCCCAGAATAGTCTCAGTAACCTTTGTTCCCTTCTAGGCAACAAAAAACTAATTGACTGAATTCTATGTGCAGGTAAGGAGCTCTGCCAACACAACCTGGCTTGTATCATAACCTTTTTGTCTCTGTTTTTGGCACGCATCTGTGTTCAGGGAACAGTGTGTAGAAGATTATAGAGGGGGAACAAACACAAGTTTGTGAAATGAAAAGAAAGAGAGGAGAGGAGTGACTGACGGAGAGGATGAGGGAGCGAGGGGAGGTGGTTTTGGTGGAGTGCAAGTGCTTGAGAGATGAAGATAGAAAGTGAAAAGGAAGAGAAATAATGAGAGAAGAGGAAAAACGTTCCCACTCTCAGAGAGATGAATTGGTTTATAGTTTGCAGACAGCCTTTTCAGTGAATCAGTGGAAGGACTATATCCATCCCCTTCTTCGCTAATAAGGCAGCGAATCCCCAAGACACAACCGCAGGGATCTATTCATTTGTCTCCAATAACACAGCCACCTTTCTGCTCGTATTAGCCAGGATTTGCATAGCTACATTTGCATAAGGATTTAATAATGTCCTCTGAATGAGACAAAATGCACCTGTCAATCATTCTCAGTGCACTAAAAGGTTTCTGCGCTCTTCAAGACGACAACTGGATCAGGCAMTCTGAGCACAAGCCTTATGAGTTCCACAGGATGTGATTAAATTTGTAGCAAATATCAAATCTGCCTGTTGGATCATATGTATTTCCATTTCCTTACCATATGTAGACTAGTTCCAAAATTTAAATTTGCAATAAAAAAAAGTTCTGGTCAAGTTTGACATAAATACTAGGGCTGTGTATTGGCAAGAATTTGGCGATACGATACATATCATGATAGAGGGGTCACGATACGATATATCCTGATATATTTCGATACTCTAAACAAGGTGATAAACGAGTTAAACCGTTTATGAAGCGAACACAGCAGGATAAACTTAAAGTATACGGACTTTGATGCGATGAGCCGGATATTGAGAGCAACAGACA
>NW_013952580.1:314317-315971 GCF_001266775.1 Austrofundulus limnaeus | reverse complement strand
GAGGAAAGGTTCTGCACGGCGCTACGCAGCTGGAGCGCTGCTGGCCCATCGGGTGAATGAAAGTCAGCAGACCTGCGCACAGGTCAGTTTTCTACAATCAGAATAAGATGATACATGAACGTCATTCCGATTATCAATCGGCATAACCCACCCTTTTCATTCGGATTAAAAATTCATTCGGATCGAGCTCAATCGGATCAGAATAATCGAAACGGGCTGTTTATATGACGCATTTTTATTACGAACGGCTGTTTAATCCGATTACTTTTGTCCATGTAAACGTAGCTATTGAGAGCAACAGACAGAGTTTTATGTCACGGGGGGGGGTGCCAAGCTCGCTCGAGGTGATGGACGCATGCTCTATATGCGTAACGTGAAACCTGACTACAGCTGGAAAAAAGAGCGCACAAGACACTTAATTTGGCTTAAAATACAGACATTCTGACAAATAAGTAACTGTTBGTWAMCTTACYTCAGCTTAGAAGGCAGAGGGTGTCGGTCTTTTCCGCTCAGATTCAGCTATTTGAGCATGAAGCTAATGTTTACTTACAATGCTAATGCTCTCCTACTCTCTGGCGCTCAAGAGKTAGAGGAGCCAAATGGCTGGCTCACTGCTGACAACTAGTGGTCAGAGGCTGAACTACAACACAAAAATGAATGGCTGGCAGGAAAGTTGACATTTTAAACCTTAATAAAAATCGATACAGAGCTTTAGAATATCGATACAGTATCGGGAAATGAAATATCACAATATTTCAGTGTATCAATATTTTCTTACACCCCTAATAAATACTGTACAATTTTGTACTATTTTGTACTCTTYATTTCCTTTTGTTTGTTTGTTTGTTTGTTTTTGATTTTCTTGTAAAAGCTAGCTCCAGCAGAGGAACAATATTTGAATTTACTGTATATCAAGCAAAGACTGGACACAGAGCCTGAGAGATGCATCGTCCTCCATTTGAACAATTAGTCAACACCAAGTTTTCCACTGATACCTCTTTRGAAATCACCTTGTTGGTACTAAAATGCATTTTTGCTGTTGTTTTGTTTTGTTTTTMAAACTGTGTTAAATTGGTTACTGTATCTGTCTGTAAACGGCTAGGCAATATCTAGCCACTGAGCCTTGATTAATGAATGGGACTGATTCAAGGTTGAACAGTTCAGATTATACAAGAGCAATTTCTTCTAGCCTCTGTACAATATCACAAAGCCGCAAGATGTAGGACAGAGGCCCAGGAGACAAGTGATATCAACACCAGGCAAGTCAATGACAAGCTACAGATTAACTCAACAATCCCAGTTGTTGTACTGTTCTGCATAGGTTTGGACCATCTCAGCTAGGTCATCACCAAAAGTAGCAAAGATACTGATTCCACAGGGGAGTGGTCATCAGCTACCTACCTACATTACATGGATGACATCAAGCTGTATGGCAAACTAAGTGAGATATTAACACACTGATTTGCCTCACTGGTATGTAAAACAGCAAACAAATAAAAGATGCTAAGTTACAACCATGTACCCACAACGAATAACATAGGTCCTAAGTAGCCATCTGAACATGCTTGTTGTGTTAGTTATCAGATAACCTATAGTATGACGGCTTCATCAACAATACTGCAAAGTCCTCCCTATATATATATATATATATACT
>NW_013952580.1:301565-313270 GCF_001266775.1 Austrofundulus limnaeus | reverse complement strand
GGTCATTATGTTACCGCTATGTGGTATCTACGTTTTTTTTATGCATCACTGATGACAAATAGTTTGAACTCATTCTTAAAGCAAGATGAACAGTTTTTCTCAATTTGTGTTTTATAAATAAATCTATTTTGTCTTGCACTTACAGTAATCAGTGTCACTACTTAACTTCACCTTGAGATCCTCTCTTTAGCATCATTTATGATTTTTGTTTCTACAGTATGAGTTAGAGGAGCAGCTGCATCACAACCCAATATGCCACGACGAATATTCAGCAGAGTTCTTTCCTGTTAATTTAGCTCAGGCAATGTAGGAGGAAAAACACTAAACAACGGTTGGTAAAACCATGAAGAAGGACTTTTAAAATACTGCAATTACTGTATTTAGATTCTAGTGAAAAGTAGATCACTTGTCCAAGTGAAACATTCCTGTTTGTGTCAATCGGTTATCGTGACTGTGTAAAATTCATACTTGTGTCTCTAAAAGGTAAATGGTAATCAGCTCTTGAAAKGTCTAGGAATCATTCACTGTAAAACATGATTTATGCCAGCATCTTGAAAATAAACTCAGTTTTTGTCCAAGTATTAGAAAATAGTTCATGTCTCAAGCTCAACTGACATGTTTAACTGTTTTTAAAAACATGAAATGACTTTTTTAAAACCTTTAATGACCTTTAATGACTAAATTATAGAAGTGACTGTTACTTCTTTCCTTATATACTTGTATACATTTGCGAAGTTTGCAGTATTGTGGAGCCAACAGCAAATAGATAAATACACCAAAAATAAATTGAAATATTGTATACTTTATTTAAAACTATTTAGGCATTTGTTAAACCCATAAAATTTGGTTCTCTATATTACATTGAGACACAAAAATGCCTTAATAAAAAAACTGTGCAGCTGATTATGCAAATTGTTCCCACCTTTATGTCTATCCTTTAACTGCCTGCAGCTGCTCATTTTCATACAAACCCTAAATGTCTAAATCCTTTATTTTCTTCAAATTGTTGTTGGCTCACAGCAGGTCCACTAAGAAAATGCTCAACCATGGTGTGAACATTTTGTTTCACTCAAGATGTTTTTTTTTCTTCTATAAAAAATTCTTGCTAAACTGTTGGTGCAGATTACCAAAGCTAAAATATTGGACTGGAAGACATCTTTAAATTTTTACTCAAAATATTTCATTTTCAGTAATCACAATGACTCGCATGATCAATTTCAATTCCATTTCCAACTCAACAGTTGGAAGACAAAACGCATAGTTTGTCATGTTTGCAGGATCTTACCTTCCAGCCACTGCCTGCTTCTCTGTAGTAGGGGAAGTTGTCACAGATCCACTGGTATATCTCACTGAGGGTCATCCGTTTGCGAGGCGAGCCATTGATGGCGAAGGTGATGAGGCTGGCGTAGCTGTAGGGGGGTTTACCGTCTCTGTGCTGTGCAGCTTCTTCTTGGTCCAGGGTTGTTCCCGGGTCCAAATGTACCATTTTCTTGCCAGGTGCATGCCCGTGGTGGAGCATGTGGTGGTGGTGGTGATGGTGGTGGTGCCCTAGGTGACCGTGGTGGTGCCCCGCGTCCGCCTTCTGAATGGCTGCCCTCATGCTGAGCTGGGGAAGCCAGTCCATTGAAGTAAGGCTACTCTCCAGCTCAGAGGTCATAGTCACTAATCCTTAAGAGGTCAAAGAAGAAGGTGGGAGGCTCAGCAATGAGGCGTGTGGAGGATCTCCTGTTGRCTCACTGAATGGGTCCTGTGCAGCAGTCTTGGCTCAGTCCTAGAAAGAGCAGGAGGTTTATTTACTATGCCTATTCATCTTCTGTAGTTGGAGCTGAAACCACATTTGGCAGAGACACACGGATATAAAGTTGCATATTGTTTTTCACGTACAGTCTCGCTTTGTGTTACAGAAAACTAAATATTGTGGTACTTTAATCACTTTGTCTTTAATACTGCTTATAAATATTATTTGCAATGTGATAWATGGATCGTCAAAACAGTTTATCACACAGTTACTGTTTATTGTACATTCATTAGCACAGTAGTGTGAGGGGTGCATATAAGGCGTGTGTCTTACTCTTCCCATTTCTTTCCATCTTTCTTTTGGCCAAAGCATCTGGGGAAGTCACTGAAATGAAAGGTAGAGTCCTCCCCTTGTGCATTTTCACAGAGCCTTCATTTAGCCACCAGTACGACTGCTACTGCTGAAAAGCACAAACACAAAACCATACAAGACAGTCATCTTGCACTGCCAGACAGCTTTCATAAGATATTAATATCGCACAACCATTCAACTGGCCTCGGCATCTGTCCAACCTGATTAAAACCCTTCTCCCTTTCCCCCTTCTGTGTTGTGTCTATCTGGATTGGCTCAAAGTCTCATTCCCTCCAAAGTGGAAATGGCGATTGGATCTGCCGGGTGACTAAAAGCTGGGGAATTGTTTTCACAAGTGCCTGCCAAATGGGGGGAACAGCTCGGGAGGAATTCCAACCCTCTGGAGGAGCTGAATAGCCTCGTTCCCCCCCACCCTCTACGTCTAGCCCACCACTGCTGCCCCCCGCCACCTCCCACACACTCGCATTTTCATTTTCTGACTCGACGTGTCTCACTCTCCTGACAAGTCCGTGCCCACCCCTCTGTCCCAGTCAGACTCTCAGATCCTTGTCAGACAGACACAAACAGTAGGGGAAAAAAGCTCAGTAATCCTCAACCTTTTATTATAATAGCTTTTTTAGGGGAGAGCTGAACCTAAAAACATGGCTTGAGTTAAACACAATAGGAACACATAATCGGGGTTTTAGTAAATAGTTTCAACGTGAYTCAGGACGAAAAAGAATAGACTAATTGGGTACAAGAAAAATTACCAATTGTTCTGAATTCCGGTTAGTCACAAACATTTGCTGAGTTGTCATTACTGGATTGAGAATGTCACATAACTGTTAGTCATCAAAGAAGATGCTGCCATGCTGTAAATCGATAAACATCAATGTCTTTACCTCGTAATTAGAAGATAAGTGCCTTACAGTCTGTGAAATACAGGTAACAGTACGTGTACACAATGGCAATATATGTAAAGACTAAAACTCTAAATATGACAGAAACCACATCTAAATTTTCATTCCCATCCTGTGTGCTAACCTTTGTGTGTCCTTCAACAACAAACATCGCCATTGCCTTCTCCATTGAAGACATAATGAATAAAAATGCAATAACTTCAATAAACATGCCCACTAAGATGAAACACCTTTGTCTCTATTTTCACCTTTCGCTGTGGAAAGCATATAGCATGAATAAAAAGAGGAGGGAAATACCCAGCATCTGAAATATCCTTGCTTAATTACAAGGAGATGGGGAGAAAAGCATGTTAAGCAGTGGACTCATCAAGTCAAACAAGCCAGGCAGTGGAACTAGAGCAAAGAAAGAAAAATCAAGAGAAACTCAATGAGGCTTCTTGCATAAAACAGCCCCCCATCTTCTCCTCGGGCTCTACCACTGTGGGAGAAGCAAAGCCAAACCTTTCTTCCAAATCCCAGAAAGCCATCTTAATTAGTGCGCCCTGTTTCATTTTTCTGAGGTTTTAGTGGTGGTTGGGTAGTTGGGAATCGGGTGGTGACACAAAAGACACAGCACAACAAGTACTTATTTTCTTCTCATTAAAAGGAGGCTCAAACTGCAAATCAGCCTGCCACAAGTCCCGACCTGCTGCGCTCTCGTGGCTGTTGTTGAGAAGTTTAGGAGCGTGGGCAGGCTGAGCGGTCGCACGATGAAGCCTCACGCCGCTAGAATRGTGAGGTGTTGGGTTGATGAGTAATGGCAGAGCAAAGAGAAAAAAGGAGGGGCCATGGCTCGGCTTGTGGGAAGAGGGGTCCTGCTGGGTGGGTACAACCAATTACCTAACCTTTGTTTCCTGATATCAGAGGGGATGCCTCATGTGTTCATTTTGGGACAATTAGATTTTAAAAAAATCAGGACATCAAATCATATTTGTGTGCGTTTTCTTTTCATCTTAATCACCAGCACATTTATTGGACATGTAAAAATGTTTTGAGGAAACATTTTAAACACTGGAGTTAACGTTAAATGCTTTGTCAATTGCGACACGTTTTATTTAACACAAAGGGATCTCCTGAGGTTATCTCACGAGCCACCAATTTACCCTTATCTTCAATGCAAACATCAAAATGAAGATAAAGACATTAGATTTAGCCAAATAAGAGCAAAATCACTGCAGTTGTACGAACTACGATTTGGAAATATCAAATTAAAAAGCAGATATAGTTTTTGAAAATAAATATCATAAAATAAAGAAAAATAGATTATTCCCCATTTAAGTTCTGCTTTCTGAGTTGTCAAGATTCTCATTTAATCTGCAATCACCAGTGGACTTCTTGCCATTCAGTGCAGCTTAGCCACACAGTCAATGGGTGTAACTCATACACATAACCCCATAATGCTTTATCAGGAAACTCAAACTTTTTTAGGAGGTACAAATCTGGTTTTTGAGTACACGTTTGAATACATTTTAAAAAAATCTTTGAGTAATTTAATATAAATTTGCCACAGAATATTTCCAAAGATGTCATCAGCTAACATTAGTAGCAGAGTTTCAACAAATGATTTAAAAAAAAAACTGAATTTAAATGAATTTTAATCATATTCAACAAATCCAAACTTCTTCCTCTTAATATCTGTGAGCCATCAGCGGGTGCTTACAGACAAGATTCAAAGTATTACTTTTAAAAGTAGATTTTAGACATTTATGAGCAAGACGTGCTTTATTTTTTTTTATCTTCTCCTCCTCGAAAAAATAAATAAATAAATGCGCTACTTTTTTTGCACTGTACATACCGCTTTGATGACTGGGAATATTGTCGCTTTAAAAGAGCTGAGGATATGTGTGTGATTGAATGTATTCACCCATTAGATTTTGTAGCTGTTATGCACTCACTCAGCTGCATGCATCACTAACAGCCAACAGTCCCCCGCTGCTAGCAGGCTTTTAGACCGAGAGAGGCTTTACAGTTCTGCATTTTAATAGAGAACTTTCAATGGAGTGACTGGAGATGGGTGAGAAAAGAGGGGATGAGTTGAGGGGTGGTGGTGGGGGGACTCAAAAGAAAGAGGCATCAAAATATTTTCAGAGCAAAATGAAGTAATGACAAAATACCCACCCAGAGAGCGTGCAGAGCAGAAGGGGTTTATGGAAAGGACCGCTTTGGCAAGTGTAAGGCTAATGTGTCAAAGGAAACTCTGTAGGCATTCTGAGCGCTGACATGTCTAGAAGTGCGGGCCATTCAAAGGAGAGAGGAAAAGGTCCAAAAAGCACCATTGAACATCTTAATTACTTTCTGCTTCAGCAAAACATAACCCTGAAAAGGTTCAATTATAGGATATCAAGGCAAATCAGCTGCCCTCGGTGGCTGTTTGCTCTTCCTTAAATGGAGCTAGGTTAAGCAATTATCATTTGATACCTTTTTTTTCCACGAAACATGGAGAAGCGTCAATGAAATGCTCTCCCTAAAAAGTGAGATACCTTTTGTAGGCGGTGTTTCGAGGGATTGGTCAAGCAAACTTGTGTGTAAAAAAAATCTAAAAAGAGTTTTAAACGGGAAGATATTCTATCAGTGACAGAACACTTTGGTTTGTTGCCTCATTTCAACCGAGTTCATCCAGTGGCATCTGAATTGAAAGCGAATGTTGTGAATTACACCATCTTTCGAAGGTCTGAAAGAAAGTCTTAATCAAAAGGAAAATAGTATCAGAGGGATTCAATCAGTCACTGAATCCCTCCAGGCTAAGAAGAAAATATTTAACTGCTGAGCCCACACAGAAAGCAACACCTGACAACATCTGCCAAGGTAGGAGTTAGCAACTCGTAAGACTCAAATGAGGAAAAAAAAAGCTACCAGAATTTGGAATTTGGACAACGGCAAAGTTAAAAAGACATATTTTGCCATAAATAAAACATAAGAGTGCAGCATTCAGCAAACTCCCCCCATCGGAAGGTCCCAGGAGAGAGACGGGATGCTGTTTGTGAACTCATGCTCGGCACAGCAAAGGAGGCTACAGCACTGCGTCACCGCAACCCAAACCACATTCCCACATCCAGGCCTATTCAGCGAGGACTAGTCCTCTTTAAAAATTCATTAATTTACAACAAAAATAGATTAAAGCACCCAGCTGTACCAACCTAAAAAAGTTTGGCTTGTGAATAGCATTAATAACAGAAGTGAGCCTCCAGAAGCCCGAGGCCCAGGCTCGGAGGCACAGCTTCAAATTTGTTACGCTTGATAGTGGAGAGTAATTTACTTTTTTTTTTTTAGAAGTCTTACAGCTTTTTGATGCTTGTTTGTAATTACGTTGTTTTACACGAAAATCGCCTAACAATTGTTACTCATTAACAACATAAGCGTTAGAGCGCGAGGCTCTCGGTTTGAGTAGGACACCAGGTTCGCAGCGGAAGCTTGGCGCCGAACTCTCGCCGCTGGCGGCGCGGCCGCCGAGTTCAATCCAAATAAGGGCCCTCTAAAGGTGATCATCCCCTCTCTTATCTCTCACATCTTTCTTTTTGAAATCACGGCGACGCTTTGCAAACTGAATCAAAGAGGATTTTGACAAGATAAAAGGATTTGCTGCATTAGAATTCAAATTATGTGTACTTTCCTGAGGACGTGACAAAAAAAAGAAAACCACAGCGACTGGGAGCACTCAGGGAACTTGAAGGTGCTTGAAAATGAGAGAGCGCCCCCCCACCCCACCCCCCCGCTCTAATGTGCTGTCAAATTCATAAACTCAGAGCCTGATGACAGAGGAGTCTGTTCTGTGGGTGAATCAATATCTGATTTAGTCTTGTTTATGTGTAAATAAATTACAGTCGGGGGGCAYATGAGCGTACCGCGTTCCCTCACAGATAGGGGTGCGGTAAACGGCGAGTCGTTTCAATTATAATTTTTAAACAGCTGATAAACGATACGACTTGAGGCGATTAAGGTGACCTGATCTCCTGTAGAGTAGCCCCGCATTTATAGGCTGAAACGACACCTCATSCTAACCTCTTTTAACAGCTGTGGTACCTTCCAGCGAGGCAGTTCACCAACAACACCAGTGTTAATGATGAAGAGGAGCAGACAGACTCTTGGCATCTTGACTCTATAAAAATAAACTGTTRGTCTTCGTTTTGCCATAAGCATATTGTTCCTTATTAAGGTTTACATAAAGTAAACAGATCTAAACATGGGCTTGTTGTAATAGCAGCGGTATAAAAAGTGTAAACTAGATTACTAATGAGCTGCGAGGAAAAACTTCTGAATGCTGTGAACGCATGGCGGGTTAAGAAACAGCCCTGATGTAGGCGTTATCTTTCAGTTCTTCTCAAAGACGATTCTATATAAATTTCGAAGAATATATAATTAAAAAACAGCCAAGTCCGTGCTTTCTTTACAAGCWTTATCTACTGAATAAAATGCTTTGTGCTGCGAGTTCTGTCGTTAAACGAAACACTATCGAGTCCTAATTGAATGGCAGACTTTGAGCAGAACGACTGGCCCAAGTCACACAAAAAGAATATACTGCAAGTAAGAATAAAAAACACAGGATGGGAAATGATAAAAAAATGTGTGTGGAGTTCGTCTCTATCAAAGAAGCTGGTGTGGCCCGCAGTGAGCGTACACACAAACAACTTTTCATTCAACTCCCAAAAAGCCATTACAGGACTTCGAGTTGCATTTGCTGACATTGACGATAATTACAATGACCTTTTTTCGATGATAAAACACAAATCAAGTAAAACATCACGACGGCTCCTTCTCCCTTCTTCTCCCGCGCGTTTCATGAGACGCCGCGTAACGTTTTAATGAGGCATTTAGGGGTCCATGAGTGATGTACCGAGAAAGCCTACAATGGCAATCAGCAGCGAGTGTGGCAGCTGTTCGGCAATTAAAAAGCCAAATTGCCCTCAATCAACACCATTTACAAGCACAAGTAAATCTCCGAGCAAATAATGATGAGAGAAATCTGTTCAGACAGCTCTCGTCTTGATGGGAATTAGAGATGCATCCGAATCAGGAACAGGGTGTTTCTCTCGAACGCTGCACGCCTCCCCTGCTGTCTGAGGAGTTTTGGRGACGCTGGAGTTGGGACTGTGTTAACCTGGCTGTCCACACGGCTGCAAGGAGGGAAAGACAATGACAATTTGAGGCAGGACGTGTGCACATTTCACGATAACATTAAGGTCTATGGACTTACGGTTCACCAGGGTGGAACATGGMAAAGACAGTGGAGGAGCTGCACAACCCAATGTAGCTCTCTGAGACAACTGAGCTGTGTGTTTTGAATTATTCAAACAATCTCCACCGAAGATCCTGAATCGAACATGAAGCACTCAAACTTCATACGTCATATCTGACTTTTTTATTATTATTATTGTTTTTTTAATTGTAATTCAAACTGAACACAAGGAGCCTCTGATAACCTTGAATTTTAGCACAAATGCACAGAATAAAGACAACACTTCCAGATTTATGCAGAGATATTTAAAAGTAGCCTATACACTTTTTTCTGCACATGCAGAACCCTGGTGCAATTTGGCACATGTGACAGTGAAATAAAGTCTGGAATTTCTGCACAAAACTGRTGTCTTCAGGGGAAGTGCTGGTTTACATGGGACACATCTGAACAGCTGTGCCCAAACTCTTCTAAGGTCTGTTCTCGCGCTTGAAAACAACTACAAACATTAGTCTAATGCGCAGATTTGTGACTCAAATACAATGCACTGTTTAAAGAAATGTTTCATTGACAGCATCCTGTGCCAGCACGCAATAAACTTGCAGAAGTTGACTTTTACAACCGGACAAAAGCACCAAAATTCAGGAGCCTGCATGCAAAGATGTTGTCACAGGCAGCGAACTTGTCACGGCCTGTCATTTAAGTAAAACAGTGTTTCTTTTACAAAATATATATATTTACCCATCGGTCACGTGCCATTATAAGTGACAGAAAAAAAAATCTTTGAGCTCATACTCACCGTCCGGCATGATGATGATGATGATGGTGATGATGATGAATAAGAACCGGCTCGGATTTTTTTTTTTTTTTTTTTTTTTTTTTTTTTTTGTATTCCCGACGCCTCTGTGGTTGTGTCACTTGAAAATATTCCCCGCTTCGAGGACAAAAATGCTGCGGGGCACCAAGAGCCGTGACTCTGCGCGCGCTCCGGTTCGGTGGGACCCTGCTGGAGTCAGGCTGAATTGACCGCTGGGCTCGTTGGTCACTGGGAGGCTGCTGACGGCAGAGACTAGACCCGCTATTCGTGTTTAAAAAGCTCGGCAGCAGCGGATCACCGGCGGCTGGCTCTCTCACTCACTCTCTCTCTGTGCGCTCCGCCGCCAAGTCACCGGAACTACTTCCAACAGCAGCCGGAGCACGTTCGAGACGAATTGATGCGCCACAAAAAAAGAAGCGGGGAGATGAAGTAGTTCCGTTTAAAAAAGGACATGCACATTAGGAATATGTGCACATATTATAATTATTATATATTTAATTAAAATTATTTATTTGACCCTACATATATAATTACATGACACTTGTTTTGACTGTACTCATAAATTGTAGCTAAAACTAAAGAAAAAGCTAAACACATTATTTCAGAAAACAAAGTCACCCTAAACTTCTAGAATTGCCACCTTATCTTGATGGAGCAGTTTGTGTGCCTAAGGGGTCTAGGGTCTCCCAAGGTAGATTGATACCAGATGACAGAACGGACAAAGAACGATTCACAATTTACTTTATAGACTAAAAAAAATGCAAGAAGCTAGATGTCTCTTGCCAGGTCTAATGGAGAGGCTTGGTARCCAGGCCTCTCTCCACCCATGGGGCCCATCACCTACAGAAGGGGCCATGGTCAGGTGCAAGGTGGTATGGCTGGCAGCCAAAGGGGCCTTGGCACTTGGACTCTGGCCTACCAAAGTYGGCTCTTTGGACGTGGAATATCACCACTCTGGTAGAGAAGGAGCCTGAGTTTGTGTGTGAGGTTGAGAGGTTATCAACTAGAATAAACAAGTTCATGGTGTGGGTTCTGAAACCAATCTCCTTGAGAGGTGCTGGATCTAATTCCACACTAGAGTTGCCCATAGTGAGAGGAAGCTGAGCTAGTGTGGGCCTACTTATAGCCCACTGGTTTGACACTTGTGCATTGGAGTTTTCCCTAGATGAGAGATCATTTTCCTCTGTGACTGTTGTGTGTGCCTAAATGCTGGACAGCAGTACAGTGCTGATGTGCTCCAGCTGGGGACTCCGTTATTCAGATGGTGTGTTTCAGTGCCCAGGAGCTGTCTCTCTGATCTGAACCTGAGTGTTCTCAAGTCACTGACCCCATGACCCAACGTGTGGCAGATGATGAATGGATGAACGGTTGTGRGGSTGAAAAAAAAACTTGAAGTTTATATACCATCAAACTTTGGCTTTGTGGCAAATATCGGTTACAGTTGGGGTATTTATGTGTGCATGTCTGAGATTTGTTGATTCAGTTCAGAGTGCAGACTGATGTGAGGTCACAGCGCACCCAGCTGGAGAAAATGTTGGTCCAAAATCCTGAAAATTTGGGTTGTTATTTTTGCCTTAGTTGAAAGCTACTTATTGCAACATGTCAAATCAAAACAAAGCATAAATATTTTTTGACTATTTCAAATGGTGCAGTTTAAYCTTGTAGTTTTCCAGATATGTTGATGTTCCATTCTCAAACGCAGGCACGCACTCAGTGTAAAYAAAACACTTTTATCTGCATGCTTTACTCAGTAAAACTGAGTGTAAATAACATCAGAAGTGTCAGACTTCTCATGCATAATCCTTTGTGGTAATAGTTTGTAATGTTGTCTGCACAATAAAGACAGTACGTCTCATTTAACAACAAAAATTATGATTTTAGCTCCAGTTTATTTGCCTTTTGTCTATTMACAATTTCTATTATAATTATTTATTAAATTATACATTTATCTGCAATACTTGTATGTGTGTACAGAAAACACTGCAACTGGTAACACAAAATCACATCCTCAAAACGTGCAGTATGTTCAGCTTCTGGTGCGTTAAAAAAAAAAAAACATAAATTATTGGTTGGCTTCAGTCAACTGAACATGTGCTATTTGTTTTGGGCATAGGTCTGTGAGATTAAAAACGTTAAAAACACACAACTTTTAAACAGTTTCAGCACTCTCAAAGTTGGGGTCAGAACACCACTGTGTGCTGTGAAATGTCAATTAAGGTTACTTAAACAATCTTCAACAGTAATATTTTCACCAAAATTGTTWAAAAGAATAAACATAATAATCCTAAATTAATAAATAGCATCATAGGGTTGTTGTATTGTCATGAYACCCCTTTTTTGTGTACAAACACAAGAATTTGAGTTATTTTGTGGGTCACAGGTTGAAATTGTTGAGAACCACCGTTTGTCTGTAAAAAWTTAAATCATAAATTGGGAACCAACATCACCCAGGCCACCGTACTTCAACCCTTAGGTAGTGTGGTAAATACAAAGCACAAAAGCATCACCACTWGAAATACTAATAACTTTCAATGTCAGACTTGACACAAGCAATGGCGCAGTTCTTGCTCTCAAACACAAACAGGTCGATGCTGCCCTCTTGTGGATGATGGCTCTCATTACAAGGAAATGAACCATTTCACCAGCCCGTAAAACAGGTCTGTTTAACTA
>NW_013952580.1:297244-298475 GCF_001266775.1 Austrofundulus limnaeus | reverse complement strand
AATAATAATAATGTAAAGAAAAAACTGGTATGTTTAACTACGCTGATGTAATCTGACAATCCACCACTAGAGGGCAGACTAGTCTAAAACAACGAGTTGAGTTCTTCTTGAACACTCTGAAGGATTTTTTAAAAATGATTTTAGAACAATGAAGTAATTGTGCACATCGTAATGCCAAAGTGTGGCTTTAAGCCTGATATTCTGAGCTAATTAYACGTCTAAAGGTGGTTTCCTCCCATTAGGAACATATGACTCAACAAGCCTGGAGTCAGCAGCTGGAACCACGTCAGCATCCAGTTCACAGAAATGAAGCTCGACCAGCTGTTACCGAACATCTGCACACGAAACTGTTGGTCTGAGACCTGGGAATCGGCCAAATTTAAAAAAAAACATGCAAGGAAAGACTTTGCTCAACGTTAAAGGGAAAGCGTCCCTTTAAGACGGCCTTGTACCTGCTGCTGCTTTAAGCAGCAACAAGACTGGTTCGGCCCGGTTTGATCCAGCTGCAACGGTGCAGTGCGGTCTCGTGCAAAAAGGGATGCAATAATGGTTCCTATTGATCATGCAAATGTTCTTCATACAGACATTTCTTATAAGGGAAAAATAATTGACTAAATAAAGGAGCATTTAATAGAAACTCCCTCGATAAATCTTGTTGAAAATTATTATTTAAAATTCTTATGCAGACTATATAAATATAAACATGTGCAAAAGAAAAAGTGTAGTGTTCAGGCAACATAGAAAAGGATTTCCACATGTTGTGGCATATTCTTAGTTTTACATCCACAGTTTTTGTCCATTTGAGATGCAGAATTTGTCTCGTGCCTCTTTCCCTCTGTTGTAAATGATTTCATGCGAGAGTTGCTCACATCTCGCGAGATTTAGACTAACGAATAAAAGGGAGTCAAAATTAGCTATCAGGATGATTTGTGTTTTTTTTTTTTTTCAGTTATAATTGCTGTGTAACTTTAAATTTGATTTAATCACTTAAAGGTCGATTAACATGTAGCACTTGTGTTGTATCACTGTATTAGTTTATTAATGTTTCTGCATGTTAGGGTTGGTTGTTTTATTTTTGAAAGGTTTATTGACCCAAACACACACACACACACACACACACACACACACACACACACACATGTGCAACTTAAACAGGACATCTAGAGCATCACAAATTTTTCAACATTTACATTTTAGTACAACATCATAGTCGATATGTTGTTTAGAAAAA
>NW_013952580.1:290583-297147 GCF_001266775.1 Austrofundulus limnaeus | reverse complement strand
CACACACACACACACACACACACACACACACACACACACACACACACACACACACACACACACACACACACAATAACATATTAAACAAAGTTAGATAAATTGCATGCAAAAGGGAGAGGCCTCAGTTTTTCTAGACATAAGAAAACCTACAAAAAGGAGCAGACGTGCAGGTTCAGCAGCATTCCACAGATAAGAAGCAATAACTTGCGATTTACGCTGGATGAACGCAATAGATATGAGATTTTGGATCCTGAATACGTTGTGTTCATTAACACGCATAGTTTAAATACCAGAGTTGCTGATTGCAGCCCACCACAAGTCTTGTTTTTGTAGGTAAAAATAGTTAAAACTCTGTAATCAGTGACACATCCTGTCTACAATAAACAGGATACCCCAACTGTTTTATTCCTCTACATGACTGTTGTTGACTGTTCAGACACTGGGGATGATATTGCATAAATAACTTGACGATAAATGTGTTGAACCGGTCACACATTTGGTGATGCAGGGGTGAATAAATTATTGTTTGTTTGAATAAACATTTTTAACTTTAGTCATTTTATCTTCAGTAATTTTGTTTAATTTGGCTATTCTACAAATTGCAGCTTTTAGGCTTCAGTGTTACTAGTTTTAGATTCATGTTGTGCACATTTTTTTTAAATGCATGTTGAAATCACTTGACAGGCTGCATCACAGCAGCTTCCAGGTTTCGGCTTTTATGTACTGYTTTTAACTACATTTTTTGCTGGTTTTAAACTGTGCAGATTTTAGCTAAGATTTAGTTAAATGTAGCTTTAAGCTACAGCTAATCTTATTTCTGTTGTGCATATTTAACTTGGAGATTTCACCTGCTTTAATGAATTTAAAGTTTTGTAGACTAAACGGGTGAAATTCTGCAGCAAGTCCAGAAGCATTTAAGTGAACAGGTTCGTGTGTTTGATATAATAAATTTATTCTGGTAACTCTGATCATTATAACTGTGATGTGACGTCACTGTGAACGCCCACCAGCTAAAATCCATCATGCTTCCGCTCCACGAGAGAACTGGGTCAATCCGCCCACGCGACACAGCTGTCTCCATGGCGTCGACAAACAATAGACCTGAACTAAACACGAGTGACATGAAAAAAACACAAAGTTTGATTTTAGAAACCACGGCGGAGCCTCCAAAGCGTTAGAACACGGCAGTCCTTGTATGTAACTGCACCTTCTGATTTCCTGCCCTTTCGAAAAGAAAAAACGGTGCTCCCCAACCCTCCACGCTCACATGTCTGGTCTGAACCGGTTCGGAGAATGCGCGGTCTCGTGCCACACATGACACACTTTTTGCAGTGATTCTCCGAGCGCTTCGCGCGCCCGCGCCCAGGCTCGACCTTCCCATTGGTCCGCGCTGGCCGCGACCCGCCCACTCTTGTCCGGCGTGCTGTTTGGACAGAGACACGGTCTCCGGGTTGTCATTGGCCGACGCCCCTGAAAACCTTTTGTTTTGGGTGGGGGTGGGGGGCAGACCCTGCGCCATGCACGAGCACGCGAAGGAGTGGAGTTGTAAACGGAGCGCGTGCACTTTTCAGCACCAATACCTCGTGGATAGCAGCCAACCGAGCCAGAAAGAAGATAGTTGCGTCGGCTAGCTTACTTTTTGTTTTTGTGATAAACCGATTAGCTTAGCGGTTTGTGACTTCACTGAACCGCCGCGTTCGAGGAGGAAACTTTGGTAGCAGCTGAACTGCCGAGCGGAAGCAAGGGGCGGCGGGGCTTCAGCTTTGTTTGCCTCCGCGGCGCCAGAGAGCTGCCTCTCGTTTTTTTTTTTTTTTTTTTTTTTTTTTGCGGGCAAATCGCCGTCGTCTTTCTCGCCAGTGTTGAATTTCCTTTTGTCGGGGTTCAACAAACTGCTCCGGGACAGGACTAGATGGCTGTATTTGAGGGAAAACGTAGCTGATATCATTTTTTTTATCCGCTCTCCTGAGCTCGCTTAGGTCCAGACAGCGGTTGAGCTCCTGGTCCTTTTTATTATTATTATTATTATTATTCTTAGCCTCACATCACAGCGTGCTCGTCCCGCTTCCATTGTGAGAGCTTCTCTAAAAAAAAAAAAACCCCGCGCTAGCACCGACTGCATACCTCCTACTGTGTTTTCAGTGGATTTTTATTTATTAAAAGCCTAAATCAACACACGCATTACGAAAAAAAAATGTGCTCTCGGGTTTGGTTCGTGACCGACCGGCGCATCAGCCAGGAGTACCCCCAGGTCCAGATCCTCCGGGCGCTGAAGGAGCGCTGCGCCGACGAGGATGTTGAGTTCCGCTACCTCCTCATGGATCAGATCGTGCTGACGATCAGCCAGGGCCAGCTAGGCAAGTATAATCCACTGATCCTGTTTGTTGGTCGTCTGTGTGGGCGAACTGTTCAGTTTGTATAAATTGTGCAAATTACGAATATTCTGCGGATTTAAAGGCAAAAGACTATTGTTCGGCTGTTGCCAGGTCTGCCTTCTAGCGAGGAAGCAGAGCAGTGACCGCCTAACCTACTTTTTTTTTCTTAGCCGGACTGCCTGCTGACAGGGAAACGATGACGCTTCGTTTAATTTTGCTGAATAAGCTGCATTTTCTACACAAAGCAGCCACGCAGCAAGGTATCTGTATTTGATAATTAGTGGAAGGGAGGTGGGGCTGCTGCTGCTGTGGTTCTGCACTGCGCAGTGTTATCACACCCATTATAGACCATTTGCAGTTTGTTGAGGAAGGTAACCCCTTGAACCAGTGTGATAAAATGCAAATACATTCTCAGTATCTGTGCAACTGAAAACACCCTGTCCTGTCATCTCAGCAGAGTTCAGAACATTTCACAGCAACAGGAAGTCTCAGTGGGAGTGATGGAGGYGAGAGGATCTCACCAGCGAACGGGCACATTTGGTATTTGTAAAGCCTGTGTGAGATGGGGCAGTGTCACCAATAGGGTTGGGCGATATTGGCAAAAAAAATTAATCACGATTAATTGTGGTGTTTAGCCGATAACGATTAATATGACAATGAATCCCCCTGGAGTCCCTGGACACCCTTATGTCGAAGTCACACGACCAATTTAGTGGGAAAGATTTGCTCTTCGAAAAAAAAAAATTTTCAAACTGTGTTAAAATCACAGACCTCAGGCTATACTTCAAATTTTAAATTGTGTTGATTTACAGAACTTTTGTTTAAATGTTCGTCATATTTGAAGCGGAGAGGAGCACCGAGCGGACCGACCGGGGAAATATCCAGTCAATCCGCCTGGTGGCATTAATCATATTAATCGTCAAGTGCCAAAAACTAATCGATTAATGTTTTTTCTGATGATTAATTGCACACGATACGATTATGCCCAACCCTAGTCACCAAGGAAAAGGTGGGACAGAAATTAACACACAAATGGTGTGCGTTGGCTCCCGTTTAGCGGAGATGGGAGTCGAGAGGCGAACTGCAGCATGTCTGGGCAACTGGCGTGACCTTAAGGCTGAGGGGATGTCACTGAAATTCTGAAGGCATGTCAAGCATGTGCTGTTGAGGTGAGGTTTTTTACACCACAAATGGTCCAAAAAGTAGAAAGCGTGGCACAGGAAGTGACACGGGCTTCACTGTTTTTGGTTCCATGCTGCATAGCTGGAGCTAACAAAAACAGTAGCATTTAAACAAGAAAAATCAGGCAAAACACTTCACATTATTAATTGGATTGCTGACTATGGCTTGTGTCCAAAACGGCAGGCCAGGTCCTCCGAAGGCCGAATTCGTCGGCCGCATACGTCACAGCCCCGCGACGAAGGACGTCCAAAACCGAAGACTCCTCCGATGCGGCCGACAAATACGTCCTTCCTTTTCCCCGATTTGAAGGATAGGTCTGATGGATCCTTCCTGGCCCACCATATCCCAAAATGCATTGCGGCCCGACCGGAGATTTGTTTAAGCTAGTAATGGCGGACGAAGCGAGAGAAAAGAATACGTTTTAAATAAAAATATGGTGATATGGAAATTAAAAAAATTTAGCGGTTGTAATTCTAATACTTTTATCATTTGTATGGACGTGTTTTTAAATATTATTTTTATCATAAAAATGCGAAATAAACACGGGTCAATTAGTTCTTCAAATGTTACCTTTAAGTTAATTTTATAGTTTTGTGATATTAATAATGCTAATGTATTGATATTTTTCTAGTTTTGATTTAAGTTTGCTTGTTTAGCATCGTCACAGTTGCTTGGTGACATGACGTACGCCGGGGTAAGGAGGGTAGGCTAGACCGTCCAAATTCACAGMCTCTTTTTTTCCGGTCTTCCCGGTCTACCAAGGACCCGGCCYGCCGCGACCGGGGAGTCTGGGTCCTCCGGAGGACCCGGCCTGTCGTTTTGGACACAGCGTATGTGGCTTAATGAAAAAAAAATCTTGACTAAGACCTGTAATCCATCCTGGCTCTTAATCAGCACACATGCCTTCTAAGCCTTGGTGTGACATCACAGATTACCAATCTGTGGCCAGATTGACCGTGTTAAAGGCGTCCTACACATACAGTCATGTTTTGTGATCACAGCCTTCAGGCTATGTGTTTTAACATTGTGTAGATATAAGAAATCATTAGTCTCTCATAATCATTGGATACACAGGCAAAAGAAAATTAGCTGCAATTTAAAAAAAACAATGTTTTATTTATTATTTAAATTATGATACAGTGTTTAGAAAATCAATAGGACAAACGTAAGCCACCAATTCTGATGACAAGCTGTTGATGCTTACAGAGCTAAACCCAGCATTCGGCCAGCAAAAAAGCATTTCACATCCCATGACTGGATATATTTAAACCGATACCGGACATGAATGGATGTCACATTCCTTTGTGATCTCAGTACATGCCGGCGGTGCACTGTTAACCCAGTGATGATAAATGCAACACTTGTGTGTCAGTGAACATGGAGCATTATGGTGGTTTCTGTAACTTTGTTTATCAGCTGAAAATGTATCAGCATAAACAGTCATATGGTTAGTACAGAGTAGCTTTAGTGCCACAAATAATGTTTTGTTGTACAAAAAATTCAGTAACATTTTTCAAATACTAAATAAGACACTAAAAATAAAGTCTACAGCCATATTCAGGGCTGTTACTTGGTTACTTTTATCACAAATATTTTTTTAAATAATTTACATGTATCCTTTTAAATGTACTATTAGCATTTTATCRTTTGTAGACAAAGAAAAATGACACAGAAGACAAATACATTTGTATAGATGTACACAAAGCTGTAAACTTTTGGGTCACTCTGCAAGTTTTATATCCCTGATTATGTCTAGTGACATCCGTAAGGCAAAGTAATCTTYACCTCTGTAACAGAGGGACTGTGTTTGAATGTGAGCAGCTAGTAGAAAATTGCATTTCCATATGAAATCTGATGGGACAACTTAAAACGTTGGGCTATTACTTTGTATTTGTTCATAGTTTAAATAAGCCCTTCTAAAATGAAATTTACATTACCAGAGCTAACCAGTATTTCATGCCGAGTAAGGCGGATTATTACTGTTAAACTATGCTGTAAATCGATGACAGACTTAAACATTTTCACTTTAATCTCTGAGCTTAACGTTTGAGCCTCAAATCAGAAGCAGCTTTTTGTGGTTGTTGCGGTATGAACAGCCTTTCTGTTGGGTAGTGATGCACATTTCCTAAAAGGACCATCATGTAAAAAATAATTAAATTGTAACGTTTTATGTTTGGAACACTTTTGTACACAAAATATTCCTTACATTTTTTAAAAATCAAATTTATTCTGTAGATATTCATTGACTTAGGCTTGGTAGGATGTATACTACTGTATAGTCATTTTGCCTGTTGATGCACGTTTTATTTTATTTTATGCTTATCACTGACAAGTTTATTGCATATGAATACATGTCTATTAATATCGTACGTGCCAGTTTCACAAGCTCAGTTTTGCTGATGTTCACCATTTGAACAATATTGTTGTGTGGTGCAAGAGCACATTGTAGTGACACCCTACATTTTTCCTTAATCAAACTCCCATCAGTTTTATTTTAATAAAGAGTTTTATTATATTACAGAGACATTAAACCTCATGTGAAATATAGCACGATATTATTAATATACTTTCTATCTCATAGTCAAACACATAAAAGAAGATAGCTATAAATTATTGAGCGTGGTGATCTCTACAAGAGACTTCAGCGGCATCTTGTTTCTCTTCTTGCACTGTGTTTACATGACCCTTAGTTTTGTATTTACCAAATGTATTTGTCATCTTGTGTTTTCACAGCCTCTGTTAGCTAACAAGCACTAAAAAGTGTCTATGGTTTGGTTTAGTCTTGTAGGTTGAAAAATGTAAAAAAAAATGGGAGGAGAAAAACTGCCAAAAAAGATTATTGAAAGCGGTGCTAGCTTAGTGCTAGTTCTAACCATAAAGCAATCTGCTGCTCCAGAAAGCAAACGTGTCTGCATTCAGGGTCAGCAGGACTGACCAGCCAAACCCACAGGCAAAGCATTTGTGTGTGTGTGTGTGTGTGTGTGTGTGTGTGTGTGTGTGTGTGTGTGTG
>NW_013952580.1:283584-290553 GCF_001266775.1 Austrofundulus limnaeus | reverse complement strand
GTGTGTGTGTGTGTGTGTGTGTGTGTGTGTGTGTGTGTGCGTGCGTGTGCGCGCGTGTGCGCACGTGTGCGTGATGTTGAGGTATGCGTAGAATGCTGTTCTTTCAAACTCTGTCAGGCAATAAAAGAGCATTTCGAATACAATATGATACACCGAACAAACAATTTAAACAAATCTTTGTTAATTTTAGGTATAAAGACAGAACTTTCACTAAATTTAGAGGCTCTCCCACAAAAGGTCAACTGTGTCWAAGTAGCCATTCTCCAGATTTGTTTGGATCTCTTGAGCATTTTTGTGGCTGTCACGTGATGGACAGTGCAGAGTGCACGGAAGAATGGGACAGATTCATCCTGCTTCCTCTTGTTCGTCTTTGGTCCCCTGTAGACAGAAGCGAGCACTGTGGCTACTGTCTTGTCAAAAACCATGAGACCACGTCCCCTGACACGTCCCAGTGTAACACCGCTCACTGTGCTGAATAGGGTTGGGAACGCAATGAGTCCTCTCTGGCTTCTTTGGCAAAATTATGAAAAGGGAGGAGGAAATAAAATGGGTTGCGTGGGGATTTTGTCATGATTTTTATCCACTTCTATTTAACGCATCACATGTCCCTGTACTCACTGTGGTCGCCTTGAGACATCCTTGACCTTTTGGGTGCATTTTGGTATTCTCCTGTCCCCCCTTACATCTGTCTGCTCAAGTCTGGGGACCTTCACTACACAAACCGATGCATCTGAAATGGTAGTAGCTGTCTGTTATGTGTGGAGCAGTCATCAAGTCTTGACGTCTGGTCATCTCCACCTGGTTTGTTATCTCTTTTGTCAGTCTGCAGATTCTAAGATGGCTGAAAGTTATATCCTGGTCACTGTAAAATGCTTGGCTGGAGATTAATGTCTTCAGTCCTCACTTCTGTACGAAGAGTACATGTGAATACACAAAGGTGCAAACACTTTTTTTTTTTGCAACTTGTCGCTCAATCTGTTCATCCTCATGAGCTGTTAGGTTTTATCGCAGGCTCAAAAATCCCACAGCCTGGCTTTGTCTCATTTCCCATTCACAGTAATAAAGTACCATCGGGTAAAAGTAAAATACTGCCAATTTTTGGTCCATTCCTGGTGACTGAGCCATCTGTGCAGCAACCAAACCAATAAGTTTATTTGATTCTGCTCTAATAAATCAAATACTGTAGAACCTATCAAAGGTTTTAAGATAAAAAAAAAAGTATGGCATGTTGGTTGTTTTTATTAAGGTAATGTATTACATTTGTAATTTTTCTCTCCATTCAAAATGCTCGACTCACCATTGTTTTCTATGGCCCATATAAGATGGACTGAATTGAAATGTCCGATCAGTAACCTATTCAGATGTTCAGTTAGCCTTTTGTTCCTTAGACCCTCATTTGCATTAGAAAAGTGGTGTCAGGCTGAGGAAGCCAAGGTCAGTTTGACTTTCTGCAAAGCAAAGCACCGTGAATGCCAGATCCTACAAACAGATTGCTTTAACTTTGCATTGGGATTCCATTGGAAAAGATTGCTAATCACTTCAAGGCAGACTGGTCTTGACTGCGTATTAAAAAAATGTCCCAGAAAACTTGTTTTTTGGTGCTGTGTGTACAACATGAAGTGTGAGCATGTTTTCCTCAAGTGTGATTAAATTCAAGAGTAGTGCACTCTGTGAAAAAAATGTCTCATAAGAAAGAAACTCGTGTTGTAGGACTACAGTGAGAGGAGCGGAATATTACTAAATTTGCATCAACAATAGGGCTGTGTATTGGCAAGAATTTGGCGATACGATACACATCATAACAGAGGGGTCACGATACGATATATCCCGATATATTGCGATACTGTAAGCAAGGCAATATATTGTGATATATTGCGATTTTTTTGTCCAAAAATTCTATTAAATAAAAACCTCTTACTGAAAAAAAGAAAAGCTAATGTTCACTTACAATGCCAATGCTACCCTTACCCTCTGGCACCCAAGAGTTAGAGGAGCCAAATGGCTGGCTCACTGCTGCCAACTAGTGGTCAGAGGCTGAACTACATACAGTTGACTACAACAACATAAAAATGAACGGCTGGCAGGAAAGTTGACAATTTAAACCTTAATTAAAAATCGATACAGGGCTTTAGAATATCGATACAGTATCGGGAAATGAAATATCGTGATATTTCAGTGTATCGATATTTTCTCACACCCCTAATCAACAACTTCTGTAACGACGCGTGTTCATAGGGGCAAATTGTTGTAATTGTCTGGCCAAGCATATTTGCAAATATACATAAAAGAACAAGTAGAGAAAATAAGCCAAGCACTGGCTAAAAGTTTTGGTTCCTTAATGAGAGACTGCCATAAGAAATGAAATTTCTTGTAAGCAAGCTAATTTCACATGTTGAATGTCCACAGYGAAGCATTTCATGGCAGGATATTTTCTGCAAGAGGCATGTTCTCAATGATAAAAATATAAGAAATGATATGCAATTAAGCATTTCTCTGGAACACAAATGAGGTTAGTTTTTATGCCAAGTGTATGATTTAGATAAAAACCAGTGTTTTTCTGCGAGGAGCCTCCTGGGTGACTAGGTTTGTGTTGATATAAGCACATGCGCCTAAAGGTACAGCATCTGCAGTAGCAGGGAGCAAGAAAACACTAAGAAGAACTGTTTTGCTCACTTGCTGCACCAGCGGTGTCAAACTCCAGTCCTCGAGGGCCACTATCCTGCATGTTTTAGAGGTTTTCCTGCTCCAACACACCTGACTTTGATGGCTGGGTGATAAACAGGCTTTTGCACAATTTGAAGAGTTAATTCAATCACAGAATCAGGTGTGTTGAAGCTGGAAAACCTCCAAAACATGCAGGATAGCAGCCCTCGAGGACTGGAGTTTGACACCCCTGCATCGGATGTGTTTGCACTTTGTCTCACTAAGTGATTTTGCAGAAATTTTACTTGAGGGCTGGGTGGACAGTCTGCACACAAAGTAAATGGACTAAAGTCATACAACCATGTCTAGGTTCCCAAAGTGATTTTCTCACTATGCTTGTTCTTTATTTGCTCTCCACACATACAGTATTTTTTGTTACACTGCTGAACATATTACGACGATGAGGGTTGAATCTATCCTATCCATCCACTTGGGGCTCTTTGACAAAACAGTTCCACAAAATGGCCACAAAGACCAGTATGTCTGAAAGCTGCCTCTGGCGATTCATAAATCACCAGCAGAGTTGAACATGTCCAACAACGATGTGAGCTGCATCGCAACACCAAAAGAGGTGTGGACCAGAACTCAGCTGCATTGCTGTGGAGCGCGAGGCATTTTACGAACGTCTTCCTCGTTTTATTTTCAAAACATGGCAAATGAACTCKGTTTTCTCAAAGTAAGCATTGTTGATAACTGCTAACACCAGTCTAATCGCCRTCCCTCTCATTTCACCATCTGACCCTTTAGGTCTTCGAGTGGAGCAAGAGTTGGTGACGTCTTATCCCCAGGTGGTAGTAGTACGGGTCCCCACGCCTTGGGTTCAATCTGACAGTGACATCACTGTTCTGCGTCACCTGGAAAAGATGGGCTGTCGGCTAATCAACCGGCCCCAGGCCATACTCAACTGTGTCAACAAGTTTTGGACCTTTCAAGAACTAGCCGGTCATGGGGTGCCTCTTCCTGACACCTTCTCTTATGGTAAATTTGTGCTTAATGCATTTGTTTCTTGCAATTTTGATGTACATTCTTGTTATCTTTTTCTTAGCAATAGCCAAGTAGGTTCAATAGAACAGATGGAGTGCGCAGAAACCACRTGACYGTGTGATCGGCTGGTGAAGCTAACGGCTAACGCAAAATGGTCAAGAGTTCTGGATTTCCCATTACTGTACATGTTGACAACAGCAGAAAGAAAAGGAGTGACGATGTAGAAATCATAAAAACTATTAATAATAATACTAACCCAAGTATTAATAATATTTTGCAGTTTATATAATCTATCTAATGTTTTAAATAATGTCAGAAAAGCTGTTTGTGTTATGGATTTATTAACAGAAGATAAACAGGAAAGTGTCTCATTTCACAACACAAGTCAGCAGATTTGATCTTATTTAGCTCAATGTGATCGGAGCAGAACATAATGTAACAGTTTAAAATTAAAATAATCTTATAAAGTCCATGTAATCACTGTTATTTGTTGAACTGGTTAGCAGATATTAGCTTGTGGAGCATAAATACAGAGTTTAGCACTGTTGCAACAATTTAACACAAACTATTAAATATTACAGCTGATTTGTCCTCTGATTAATATTTAGACCTACAGAGTGTAAAATAATATTATAAATGTGAGTATTTTTAGGTTTCTGTAAGAGGAACCTGACCTGTTGAGCAGATGGTTAGCTAATAGAGACTAGTTTCATCCTATAATCAGAGAACATTTTCTAACTGTTGACTGGTAAATATAAATGCTCTTATTTTTTATGACAGTAAGAAGAAATATTAAATATACTTTATTACTAGCTGAAGTCATCATTTTTCAACTAGCTAAAGTCTAAGTTACAGGCTGACTTCAGGTCTGGTTTAGATCATTGTTACTTATAAATTACCGTATATGTTTTTCTCTTCTGAAATTAACATACTTATTAATTTATTGTAAAAACATGACAGATAATTTGTGAAACAGATCCAGTTCAGCTTGCTGTTTATCTATTAGTTTCTATGGAGGCTGTGAGCTGTTGCTCTGTTTGGTCTCTGTTTCTGCTCCTCCATGCTGTCACAGACGCTACCAGTGGACGGTATGGGCGGGGCTCAGTCTAGTGATCTTTATATTTAAGTCACAAATATCCAATTCAAGGTTTGTTAGGAATTGCTTCTTGAATTGAGAACAATTTCTTCAGTCAGATGATACTCAGCTAAGGACCTGACCCACACTTAACCCTTTACTCCATGTCTTGGGGGGTTTGTGCAGACACAATGAGCCTACAATTACCCTTGCAGAATATAGAACAGAGGAAAGAACATGAAATGCCCAAACAAATAATTATCCTTCACAGTACCACAGCTTCCTACAATAAACTGCACCCACACACTCAGATATACCATAATACTCCTTAAGCTTCTTCATGAAACCTTGTATATTTTTTGTTGGTTTTATTTTCTGTATTCATTGATTTATTTTTAAGCCAAGGCAGGGAAGGACTGATAACCAGCAGCACACATTTTTGTGAAAAAAAAAAAAAAAACCTCAGTGCTGTGGTATTCATGAGAGCAGAAACAGAAGGATACAGACAGAACGAAGGGAAAAAAGAAAGAATGAGGAGGATGAGGTTTGGCCTACATTCCATGTGTGTCTGTGCACAGTAGGCCAGGCGATGCATACAGAGCAGCTGGAGAGCTTATGTAACAACCACCTCCCACCACCATCACGGACACACATTTTTCAAAATAAAACAATAGTCTTGCTTAGCAGCTTACGATGTGGCTATAACCACATTTGGCGTCAAACTGTCTCCTCCTCTTTTCTGTCCTTCTCTCGGTGCGAACACGTGTGATGCAGTTCACCGGGGGGAAAAGAAAGGAAGAGCCGAGCCACACGATCATTTGCATCTGTCCCTTTGACTAAACGCCAAATAAGACCAGAATGGAAATATGAAGATTGCGAATCAGTATCTGAAGCAGAGYGGAGGAAAAACGTGGAAATAAAATGTTTATCTCACAATTTTAAAACACATTTTTTAAATCTTTTCTCAAGTCGAGGCTGAGGAAGCCTTTGCACGTCTGTTACAGCGAGCTGTCATCAGGAGTCATTATCCGATATGGTCAGCTGCTTCACATTAATTTCATCAGCCTGTTCTTATCTCATGAATCTGAGCTTAGGACAACACTCCTACAGCCTTCCTGTTTCGAGGCGCTCCTGTTTCTATAGTAACGCGCTATGTTCCCTTGCTTTGCTCTGCGAAGGCTGGCTGTACTATGTGAACCATGCTATGAAAACCTGAGTAGGTTTAACACATTTTATTGTGTGTCTGTGGGGTGTAAACGTTTTGTTTGTTTGTTTTTTAGGAGGGCATGACAACTTCCGTAAGATGATCGATGAGGCCGAGCCACTAGGCTACCCGGTGGTGGTGAAGAATGCACGTGGCCACAGAGGTAGGACTCTTCTATTACTTCCTGTCGTTCACTCAGTTCACCACACAGCACCTCCAGATATCCACACTACTGTGAATTCAGCCCACCCTTACATGAAATTCATTGACAGAGTGTTAAATGAGTACACTGTGCTGTTGCCACAAACACAAAACAGACGCACATAAAGCTCAGTTAATTATTTCAGGTTAATGTTTTCAAGCAGACTTGGGTTTCCCCATTTTGTCTGAATTTACATGTGTTTATGTAGGTTTGAGCTTTGGTATAAATGTGGTGCCTTCAAGAGATTAGCCATTGTCTTACGGCCCGTTAGCGCTTTTCTACTCATTATCAGGTCTGAAGTGGCTCTACAATAGTGTGACAGAATTACAATGCCTTTTGGTGGCCCAGTCATCCACCACAGCCATTAGCTGTGTTTCCATCAAGGTTTTTTTATGCGCATTTTGAAGTACCGCATCAGAAAAGGTGAATGGAAACGGCATGATTCGAAAAAAAACTTCCTCTAATTCGCATCAAAGTTGATACGCTCGCTTGAGGTGGTTTTTGTTTTGTTTTTTTTTTCGAAAAAGAGTTAATGCGCAAAAAGAGAAATGGAAACACATTTGTCCAATCAGTTGTGATGTAGCGAACATTTATCTCACATGTTGATCAGCTGTTCCCGCTGTCTGTCCGAAACCGTTCCCAGCACCAGAGCGACTGCAGCCGCGACTGTTGCTGGACCCTCCTCCCGCTGTCGGCGTATTTTCATTTAATCCCGTAACGTGAAAAGAATTGCATTTCTTTCTCTACGTCTCCTGACCGCATGTAAAATCGCCAAAACTAGTTGACAGAATAATTACAACT
>NW_013952580.1:273121-283560 GCF_001266775.1 Austrofundulus limnaeus | reverse complement strand
CTTCAAGCCAGTTGATGGAAACACGTCTGATTCGCATTTCTTCGTTTTTTTTTTTTTTCCTTTTTGCGGAAATTTTAAAAATTTGCTCAAAATTGGAGTTAAAATTGGATGGAAACACGGCTGTTGTTCAGGAAGAGAAGTTGTTGGTCATCAGCTTACATGACCTTTTTATGGAGGCTCATTGGTTGGTTTCGGCTTTTGTTTGGCTAACCATTAACACAGGCTGAAGAGCAGCATTCAAATACTTATGGTGTGCTCAAAGAGTTATAGGCATTAAAACGGAAGATGTTAAATATAGATTTCCCTGTAATTTATGACGATTTGAAATACTTTGAGCAATAACATTGCAGCCAGTACCATTGTGTTTGTTTAAAAAATATTCACTTCTTATATTTTTCTTTTTTTTTTTCTTTTAAAGTGTTACATCGAGCTTCATGATGTCCAGCATAAAATGGGATCATTTTTATTTTTATTTTGCAACAAGATATAACTGTGGAACAGATGTTCTTGGTTTGAAGAAAGGAGACAGGGCCAGGTGGTGCTAATTAAAACAGCCATCTTCTATCCTCTGCTCTGAGGACAGCCCTGTCCTGTTATTTGAGAAATGAGAAATGGCGTGGGACTTACACATCAGCGACCTGCTGCTTGTCAGCAAAATTATAAAGGAAGCTTTTYAACCTGAGCTTATTCTGAACAAGGGATGGCGCTTGCTAACATTTTTGTTTTCTGTCAAAATGAACAGGTTTATRTGTGATCACAGCCTGAAGACTAGCTCATCTTTTTTTTTTCTTCTCGTCATCTAGTTTCTCCTTCTTTCTCTTAGGCAAGGCTGTGTTCCTGGCACGGGATAAACACCACCTGACAGACCTGTGTCACCTGATCCGCCATGATACCCCCTACCTGTTTCAGGAGTATGTCAAGGAGTCGCATGGTCGTGACGTACGGGTGGTCCTGGTGGGCGGCCGTGTCATCGGCTCCATGCTACGCTGCTCCACCGATGGCCGCATGCAGAGCAACTGCTCCCTGGGTAGGTAGATGGCTTATTTACTAAACATGCCAGTTAAGATTTAAGTGGGTGGGCTTTTTATCAGCTATTTATTTGAAGTGTATAATAAGATTTGAGTTTTTTWAAAATATATATATTTGCCGTCAAGTATAATTTACCTGCTCCACCTGTTTTGAAGTGCGGTTCAGAATCAAATCTGTGTTGAATTCCCTCCTAAGACTTCAAGTGACAGCATTTCAGTTGATGAGTCTGATCTTTAGTGTCAGGGCATCAGCAGGTTTTGGTGCCGCTGAGGTTATAATGCTCTCTGACATATTTAGGTCATCACTCATCAGACTAATCTGACTCCATGTAACAGCTCATGTTTACACTTCTTTTTAATTTAATTGGATATGAAATGCCTTTTTTTTAAATCCTATAATGTTTTCTACCATAGTAATCTATTTTTTTGTGATTTCTTTTGAGAGATTCAACATCATTATAAGGATGTAAATATTCTGACTCATAGAGAGTTGTAGATATTAACCAGCTCGTTGTGTTTCTGAATTGTTAGGTGGTGTGGGTATGATGTGCCCCCTAAGTGAGCAGGGCAAGCAGCTGGCCATCGAGGTGTCGAACATCCTGGGCATGGATGTGTGTGGAGTTGACCTCCTGCAGCTAAACGACGGCTCGTTCGTGGTTTGTGAGGCCAATGCCAACGTGGGCTTCATCGCCTTCGACCAGGCGTGTGGCATCGATGTAGCGGGGATCATAGCCGACTTTGCCTTGTCAATGCTCCCCAGCCGCCTCACGCGTAAAATGTCTCTCCTGTCCGTCGTGTCCAGCGCCAGCGAGACCTGCAGCGAGCCCGAGGTGTGTATCGTGCCCTCTGGTGGCGGCTCGCTGCCCGAAGCCGTCTGCAATATGAGCGTAGGATCTACTTCCAGTGAGAGTGACCCAGAGCTGGCGGAGCCCTCGCAGTCGTCACCCCGTCACTCCATTACCCCCGCCCTGCCCGATCTCCCCGATGCAACCTACAACTTCAACACCCTGCTGGCCAATGAGTTCAAACTATTGACTGAGTGAGGTTCCTRCAAGATCACGCTCACACAAACACCACAGCTGCACGCATACTTAACACCTATAGAAACATTCCTCGCATATCAGTCTGAAACAGATCAATATAAAATGTTATTTGCAAAACAAGAGCTGAGAGAAACACAATACACATATTAACACACTGCAGAAACAAACATCTAAACACGAGCCTTCTCTTTGAGAGAAAACGATCTGAGGCTGCTCCCCTGACGTTTTTTTGTTTTGTTTTGTTTTTTACATTTTGGWAAAAGAAAACTCCTAATGCCACAAAAGTGTGGTGTATGTGTAAACTCTGTATATTCTATCCATTTAACTTGATTGGATACAGCATATAACATATCCTCTGAAAACTGGCCTTTCCTGGTATGTATRTGACATATTTGGAAAGTTAAGACAGTATGAAGGTTGCGTCATCACTAAAAACAAAATATACCTCATAACAGCAATGTCTTACTGCCATTGGACGTTACAAACATTCAGACATACAACACATATCAGCCTAGACCCTTGTTGTTTTTAAATAACACCTCACACTTGTGGTGTTTCTTCCCTTAATGTCTAGGACCTACAAATATAACTGTGTATTTTTTTTTTTATGTTTCATTCAATTGTTTTGTTTTGTATATATTACAGGTAGCAAAATGAGTTTCACAGCATTCTAGTATCCAGTCAGTAAAACGAGAACGGCTAAAAAAAAAAAAAACTGCCATTACAATTTTCTACGAGCTGCTGTGCACAAATTAGATTGCATGGATAATAAAAAGTGAAAGTGAAAATGTGGTGCTGACGGTTGTGGATATGGTTAGACATGATTTTACCATCATATTACTTCTAGATTTTTTTTTATTGTTTTCATGTTTTTATTTTGTTTTTGAAACAATTAGACATCCCACAAAATGTGTTGGCCTGTTGTGCAAAAAATAATATTTTGTACAGTCTTTTTTTGGGTAGATTTTTTTTAATAGGAAGAAGAGAAAATTCAAGGTTTTTAGATAAAGAGAATTTATTGTTTACTTTTTTCTTTGGGATTTTGTATAACTTATGAAATAAACAACAAAATCAAAACATTAGCTGCAGTATTGTCCATTTTTTAACAATAACTTCCAACTTTGTTCAAAAGCACAAATATAAACCTGAAACGGTCCACTTTGTGACATTCTTGTTAGGTTTGTTACCSTTTTTGTTGAAGACAGCTCAGGGAAGCAGCCTGGATCTCAGCCCTGATTAAGGCATAAAATATCCATCAGAGCTAGAGACATGTCAAATACACAACACAAGCTTACACATCGACAAAGAAAAAAAACAACAACAATGAAAAAAGGTTGTCAACTACAGTATGTGGTGTATACCATGGTTAACATGCACTTTTTTCCTTGCTTGTTTCATATTTTTTGTTTTTGTCCTAATTTATGAGGTTTTTAATTTTTTTGAGGAAAGAAAAAGTGGTTTGTGTGCACTAATATTATCTCAATAAAGTGAAACCTCTGTGAAGCTTCATTTTTATCCCCCTTCGTTGTGGGCCAAATTTCCTGTCTGGAATCTTACCAGGGCCCTGCTGGAGGGTACCGCTTCAACATTCGCCAGCCATCGGAGAAGGGCGGCTTTGATTTTAAAGTCGGCTGTGAAGCGGTCACAGCAGCTCCACACACTACAGCTGTGATGTTGTCTGGTATCTATATTATCCACAAATATTTAAAAAAAAACTGTGAAATCTCTAAATGGACAGTGATCTTGATCGTCAAGTCACACCTTGAACACTTTAAATGAGTAAACTAGCTCCAGTGGTTGTCCCTGTCTAGTCGTTGACTTCAAGTCATGCCACCTCGTTTACAAWAACACATCTTTCAAGACACAAACAGTCTTACAGTCCCTGTTATTTGATTATATTATTTATAAAAGCTGACAGTACACAGCTTACCTAACCTGTGTGGTTGTCTGATTTTCTTGGGAGACATTGATAAAAAGAACAGATTTAGGGTTTCTATTGAGTCCTAATTCATCTTTAGAGATCAGCTGTTATGATGAAATGGATCGCTACTGAACGGAACAGGGAGTTTTATGACTGAAATATTATTAATGTAATGGCATGAGTGGGATCAAGCGAGCCTGAAACAAACTTGTAGATAAGACACTGCTCAGGCACAGTGCACRTTTTAATTTCCATTCTGCTGCTACTGAATATTTGGCCATAAAGTAAAAAAAAAAAAGGGAATTAAATAGTGATAATCCAAGTATTTCCATGTTTTGCTGACTGTCAAGGAAAAGTACAGTAATGCCAAAAACACTCTTTGTTGTATAATTCAGTCCGTTTAACACTAGAAGTGTAATGGTTTTTAAAAAATGACTGCTTTGACAAAAAAAAATATTGCTTCAGAATTGTATATATATAAAGATTTCACAGCAATTGTCAGGTTAATTTAATGTATGATTTAAATCAAGCCTGTGCTTTGCTAAAAACAAAAAGATTGCTATATACTTTTATTTGCAGGAGAAAGATGTAATGATTTTGCTTATGTGACAAACTGCAGCTCTTTAGGAAATGTGTGAGTGTGTTGAATTGAATAACAGGTTCTGGACTGTTAGAGGCTAAATGTTACTCCCCTGGGCCATATTTTCTGTTTTTCTCTGTCTGACATTGTTAAAAATTGATCCCAAAATGGTTATTCACCAATGTTCAAAATGATGTAAATATACATTCCCCTTTTTTTTTAGATTAAAATAAAGTCATTATTCAAACTGATGAAACTGTGCCAAGTCATTCTTTTACTGTATTTCTCAAATATAGTCTCAATTTAAAAAAAAAAGGTGTAATTGCATTATATCATTACATAAAAGTGTTTTGTCTGCAATTTAGTTTCTGTACTCACATGAGTGAGTCATTTCAAGTCTTTATTAGCCGATAAAGCAGATCTCTGAGCAACAAGAGGAGGCGGGGTGAGTGTGTTGGTTAGTCAGAACCGGGCTGTTGATCCATCTCAGACTGCACCAGCTGCAGCAGGCTCCGGATTGACTCTGTCAGGTCATGATCTGGCATCAGCTGGCTGGTCTGCAGGGCCGTGCGGCCAAATCCCAGYGCCTGGCACAGAAACAAACACAAGCGTCGCAGCTGTCAGACTCTCAGGGGAGAATAAAAGCTGATTTGTGTAATGATGTCACTGAAATTAGACTGCAACCCAATTCACTTCATTTAACCCACCCTTGTGACATCTTGGATTGTTACACCGTCCACTGTTCTCCAACAAAGTCCAATTTAGAGAATTGAATATGTTAAGAGTTATTTAAAGGTCTGTRGGGTTACAAACTACAAATTCACAAAGATTAGGAACAAATCAAGTCTGCAAAGTAACAAAAAGAGTACAGCTAAAATGTTAACCTGTCTTTTCATCATGTCTGCTGGCAGACACGTGGTACCAAGATTTCTGGTTTGCTCTGTSTGGGACAGGATTAACATGAAAATGATTTCTGAATATTATCAGTGAATCCTTAATGAAAATGCATCATCTTTTTTATAAAATACAGCACGTTTCTGAAAAACGTATGCATGTAATAATAAAGGCTGAGGCTGCTGCTGTTGAACAGTCCTATCAGTATTTTCGCTCCAACAGGATTGTGGCAGAACTTTGGAACAAGCTGAATGGATTGCCTGTCAATATTTTAGAGTCAAAGCTGCTTTTTGGTTGTTATTGCTGGGTAGGAGTTTTGTGTCAGATTAAAATTTGAATTTATTTATTTATTTTCCCTACTTTGGCGCTCGACATGGCTGGTGTAGCTCTTGGTAAAAACAAAAGAATTCCCAGAGCCCTAACAACCATAACATTACAAAACAGAGATATAACCTTTAATAACTAGTTGTGCTGCCAGATCTGCTTAATTGTGTTCACTCACAGATTGTCCATCTTTTTTSTTAGTCAAAAGGTGTGCCTGTCTGGTGACATGCAGTGAACACACACRACACCAGTTTGACCTCTTTGTTTGTATGATCCACTAGAAACCTGATCATTCACCTGCCATCTTGTAGCAGAGATRCACAAATAGCCTCCGCTCACACAGCTTTACCTCATGCACATCCTGGAAATCAAGTTGAGAGTYGGAGTGTCGCGACAGTCCAACAAAACCCCCACTAATTCCCACTGTGTGTTTACGGCGTCACCAATTACAGCTAATCTCGTCTTGAGACAACACTGGAAGGAAATGAGGAAACTGTGTCAGAGTGTCAGCACTAACCACATCAGGTGGCTTACCTTAGGGGAGTCTCCGCCAAGGAACCACAGCACGGCAAGACAGTGGGCCAGCAGTGTAGTCTGAGCCGAGTCTTTCCCTGGGTGATTTTGTTCAAAYTCTAACATGGCCTGGGATTTGTGAACTGAAAGAGTCATGGAAAGAATTACAGATCTCTTTTCACACAATACATACATTAAAATAGCAGAAATGTGATTTACATCTATGTGATTTTCTTTGTTTATTTGTATAGCATCCATATGCATTTTTTTTTACCCCCTTTTTGTTAGTAAACATCACATAAAGCCAGTGAATTGGCAATGCCGCTAACAGGCTTTGCATCATATGTAGGGCAGCAGCTGTGATACAGGCAACTAGTGCGGATGCTGCTCAGCCACAGTTGTGTCAGCAGTGGTCTCTAGACAGCCCTAAGCAGTAAATCTGGGGTTTAGCTTTTAGGATGGCTCAGCAAGACAGATCAGCTAAATATAGCGATCTTGACCTTTTTTTTTTTTTTAAGTTTGTCTTAGTCTCATTCATTGGTTGTCTTGTGTGTTTATGGAGTTCTTGGTTGGAGCTGAGACGTGATGCTTGGTGGATGAATGAGGATCTTTTCTGATACTTCAGCATGGTGCACTAAAGACCTGAATAAACTGACAGAATCATGTTAACATGGTTTAATGTGACGCACCATGAAAGGAGTCTGATAAGTTGGCAGGACTTTGGATGTTTGTCATGCAGCTCTTGAAGAGTTTGGTCAGATGACAGTGCCGTGTACGTCCCACCTTTAATATGAGGAAAGGACAGTAAGATAAACTAGAATACATATAAAAAAAAAAAACAAGACAAAGCAACAATCATTTTCAAAGTTAGGATTTAATTTGGAGACTTAGCTGGGGTATATTTGCACATTTTAAAGGGGACCTAATATGCAAAATTCACTTTTTAAAGGTTTTTTTACTCAACTTTGGGTATGTACTTCTTAAAAAAAAAACAGTCCTAGGACCAAAAAATGCACCCAGTGGCATATTTACTGTAAGTAAATGTATTTTTAATGTATATTAACGACAGGTTTTATACTTCTGTCATTTTGTGATGTCACAAGCCGAACGACAACCCACCGGAACCTGCTTTCAGCCCCTTACCTACAGTAGCAACCCCCAGGTGAGGCTCCACCTCCTCAGTATAAAAAGCCGTCACGGTTGTTGTTGTGTAATGCACAGCTTATGTCACAACATGCTTTCCAACAGGGCAATGGGTAGAGTGTTGGACCAGAGAGTGGGAGACCAATGTTCGAGACAGGCACAGACACAATTTAAGTATTTATTTTCATTCGTTATGAACACGTTTTCTCGTGTACCTCTATTGTTTAGCTTATTAAAGCCTTGTTAAAGCCTATTTGTTCGAGTTTCTGAGGTATTTTGACCGCTGCTGCTCCCTGCTCTGGTAACAGCATGCAGAGTGAGCACAGAGCAGAGGAGGAGTAGAAAAAAAAGAAGCTGTGACCACGACTCTGCCTCTGGGTCTCACTCAGGGTCTCTCATACAGTTGTACAACGGAGCTTCTGCTATTATTAGCCATGCTAACGTAAACGCTGGCTTTGGAGGGCGGAGTTAATGTCAACAGATTTTTGGAGGGCGGAGTTAATGTCAACAGATTTTTGGAGGGCGGAGTTAATGTCAACAGATTTTTGGAGGGCATTACCAACAGAGCTCATTAACATAAACAGCTCTTCTGAACGGAARTCAGAGCAGGCAGAACTAGAAAATGGGAAATTTTATTATCTGAGAATTATTTTATGCATTAGATTGAATGAGCATGGTCTGGATAGCCCACAGACATACCATAAAAATTTCTAGGACCCATAATTGGTCTCCTTTAATACTTCTAATAAACTATTTACCCACAGTGTCTATTGCTGCAACAGCTGCTGCTACTTTCTGTTTGACACAATTTACCAAAAACATGCATGTTAGGTTGCCTGCAGACCCAGGCCTCCCATGGAAGGGAGATCTGTAATCTCAATGGGATTTACCTGTTAAAGTTTATAAAATAAAATAATAAATTGAAAAAAAAAACATTTAATCTCTTGTTGCTTTAAAATTTTTCACTCTTAGCCTGGAAATTACAGTCTGCTTTGATTTGTCCACTGATAGAGTGCAGGGTTCCTTTGTTGTTTGTGATCTATCAAACTAGCTCTTTTAAGTAAACATCAAAGTCAAATGTGATTTTTAGCAATGTGAATAAGAACAGGAAAAAAAGGCATTTTTTTGGTTCTTTATGAACCCGATTGTTTTGGGTTTGAAAAACGCCACATTAGGCTTAGTCAACTTAACTTAAAACCCACTTAAAAAGTAAAGGGGGAAAGCATAGTATGTAAACAGGCACACGAGCGATGGCTGTCTTCCCCTGTTTAGCAAACACACCAGCCRAGAGAAAGAAGCTGCAGCAGGTAATTGGACTCTCCAGACCATACTCCTTACTGGCAAAGTCTGCAAAAATTTGAAAAATTTGCTTTTTAACAAGGTATTTGGATTTCATTAAAAAAACTACAACGATTGCCAAAATCCACTAAAAAGCTTTATGAGTCAGAATGAGATCTAAGCTAAGTGTAACTTATTCTTMCAAAGAAAAACATACTGCAAAATAAGATGTTGATGCAAAAACAAGGAATGTGATGGGTAAAGTCTCATTTCAAGTTAGCTAAACTGCATTAACAAGGTTGCAGAAATAACCCATTCAACATAAAGTTTCTCACTTTTGAACCTGACACACGTCTGCTTGGTTTCAACGTATATCATCACCTAAATAAACTGTCAATRATAACATGGAGAATAACAGGAAAAAAGTACATTTTCACAGAACTGTAATAACAGGACCATCTACTTTATACTTTTCAGGAACGAACAAGTCTAGTTTCTGAGTATTGTGAACGAGGTGTTCTCAGAAATGTTTATCCCCCACAACAGATAAGGACTTAAAGGGCCAATATTATGTTTCTCAGGCATACATTTAAATACTTTACCATAATAAAGTATCTACAGTATGTCTCCTTTAGTTGTCATTAAAATGCTGTTTATATGTTTAAATAGAAAATAAACTYATCTTCTCATCACTTCCTCTTATAAACGCCTTGAAATTGGCCTCTGTCTCTTTTAAGAACTACCCTTCTGCTTCCGTTTTGCCCATTTCGGTGCGGGCATCTGAAAATACATTTCCTCAAAGGTATTTTTAATCTGAAAAGAGCTTCACTGAGTGAGAACTAATGTTGAGAGCTCAGCAGACAGTTAGGTTTCACTTTCACCGGAGAGCCTGCAGGAGTCATGGGCGGGGTGTGTGGGGAGGGGGGCTTCTTTTTTCATTAATACAAGTATAAAACAGTTAAAAAGTCCAGATCTAGATGACACCTACGTACATCGTTTGCAAAGTGAAGCTGAGCTGTTTCCAGGTTTCCAGCATTTGTGTGGAAACGGCCCATGCTCCTGTGCAGCTGCTGGTGGACTGACTGAATTCTGGATTCTTCATCAGGGCCAACTCAGCCTGGGATAGCAGCATCCCTACAAGGGCAAGATTACCCAAACCTGCAAGAAAGCCCCAAAAATACACAAATGTTAAAGCATAAAAGGAAAAAGAATGAGTGTGGTTTGGTGCTCATCTCTTTTACCCGTGTTTGGCGTCAGCCAGCATCAAGAAGACGGGKACGAGCTGAACTGAAGGCTGGCCGTGGACGTCGATGGAGATGCGCAGGCAGCGTCTCGTGGTATTTACCCTTAGAATGCTTGCTCTGAGCCACCAGCCTGCAAATGTCAATCAGCTCTGCCTGAAGAAGAAAGAAAAACACAAGGATTCTGTTATCATGCGTATCACCTGGTTTCACTTGAATTTTTATTGCAACATCTGAACATGTTTTCTGGAAGCAGACTGATGAGAGAACGAAGCCAGTGACAAAAACCCTGTAGGAAGTTCTTCAGTTTGAACATCGGCTCAAGCTGWTGGATTGTGTTTAGTCAACAAAAACGTCGACTGCTGTTTTGTTTGTTCTTTCTTTCAGGGCTTATTCTCAAATTACTGGCTGCTCCAAGTCTGAATTTGGCATTTTAAGTCTGAAATTAATTTAACAAAAAAAAAAGAATAAAAC
>NW_013952580.1:267181-272937 GCF_001266775.1 Austrofundulus limnaeus | reverse complement strand
ACTTTAATCCTAACAATTACATATCTTGAAATGCAATAATACAAGTTTGAAAGATAAACAGAACAAAATTAACCAAACTGTCGGTTGATTGAGCTATGTTTAGTTCCCTYGTTCATTTTATTTTGCATTTATCTTGAAAAATAGGTAAGAATGAACAATCTAATTTTTGCCAACCTGTATATTTCAAAGTTGTTTTTATATGTGACTTCAGTAAATTACATTAATGCTCACCTTTTTCATTTRGTTTTCCACGTGACTCTGCCTGAAAAGCTTTTGTGGACAGATTCTTTCATGGATCCCCACCCAGTCATCCTGCTGGTGCTCTGTATTGCTAAGGAAATGAAACACACTATCYATGCACGAAAGACATCTTTCATCACCTTAAATATAGGAATCATGACTGCCTCGTTGTGCATAGGAAATGTCAGTTCTTTCCTGATGTTGTCACAAACTGTCCTACAAACTGCAAAACAAACAAGATTTACAATTAACTGTAAAATCACCTGGCTTGGATTTTGCTGATATTTCAAATGCAAAGTCAGTTCAGAAGCYATTATCTGAGTTCACAAAGGACATACAAAATTGTATACTGTTACATAAGTAGTCTGTAATTTTGTTCATCTGGTTCCCTTCCTCTGCTTATGTGGAAACCATCTTGGCTTTCCATGCTTTTTTTTTTCTTTTTTTCTTTGGAGGATGTTTGTTCCTTCCTTTGCTTGTCTTTTTCAGTTTCAGAAATAGGCCTTGAGCAGACTAGAGTCCTGTCATGCCCCTGACACATGGGAGCTAGAAGTGAAGATTTTATCTCCCTCCAWTATTGTCATTTAACGTAGCCAATTCCAACAAAAAMARGAAAGAAATATTGTTGCAATAATTGACTTCAACACCTTCAATCCTAAAGAAAACTTGCTTCTTTCTGCATCTTTAGTTTTGATCCATATGTGATGGTTACAAATCTGCACTTAATTCTGAACCTGTGCTTTTCTTTATTTCGTTACGAAGGCAGAAAGGAAAGCATGCACAAGCTCTCTGCTGACTTTAGTGGTTCATCTCTTTCCATAAACCCCCACAGGGAGGGTCACCACATGCTGCTCCTCACTGCTGTGTGCTGGTGGAGCTTTTATTCAGCACCCTCTTGTGTCTGCAGATGAGCCAAGAACCGGATGTAGTGCAGGTTTATACTTTTAAATTCTACATTAATGCGGTTGTGCTCATTGTAACTATCACAAAAGACACAGGCAACCTATTAGAGAACAAGAAGTAAACATCGTGGTAATGTATTTTCCAGCTGGTCATCTGGCTTCATCATGTCAGTTTGGTCACGTGAACGTCACGAGACGTTCAGAAATAAATAAATAAATGGCGTAAATGTGGCGTACACTGCCACCTAGTGCTTAAACTTTAGATAAAACTGAACCAAATTCACAGAAACATGATTTTGCCCTTTTATAAACAACTTCCACGAACAAACTATCTATCTATCTATCTATCTATCTATCTATCTATCTATCTATCTATCTATCTATCTATCTATCTATCTATCTTTTACCTGTACTTTTTTCAAAATTGTTAACTTCAGCTGTTTAAAAATAAGACTCCCGTGGAAAAACATCTGTTCCATTAAACAGTATATAATTTTAACTGCATAAAAACGCTAAACGTATGAACTTATTTTAGCTTTAACAAATTATTTTCAGGTTCTTCAGTAAATATCAGCAGGCTTTAATTACTCAGCATTCATGCTTTCTCATACTGATGTGAGCTTTTTTGCTTTAAATACAATAAAAGTTACATTTATAATGTAAATTCTGCCAATTTTCCTTGAAAATGATTCTCTCCTGTTAATGTTTGGGTAATACATTTGCTTCACAAAAAAATATATATTTGATCACTTCTGCAATGTATCAAAATGTTCCTTTTATAGCAAATAAAACAAATGCAAAAAGTGTAAATCACAAAAATCTGATGGCTCTAAGCTTTGCCCATACTTTAGATACTTTAGATCAAAATATGGCCAAATATTCCAAGAAATATAATAGGAATATAGCAAGGATTTCAAGGTTTTTGAGACATTTATTTGAGATTTTTGCAAATATACATTCTACATACAGTATTAGCTTGTGGTACAAAAATATAAATATTTTTAATTAGTTTACATGAAAAAGTTTTATGAGGACAACAACATAAGGACATCGTTACTAGAGGAAATGACATGTTGGTTATTCGTCTTCATTGGTTACATATAATTACAGCAGAAGATAAAACAGTAGGCCTAATACAAGGATGAGTGTCACAATCATCTCAAATCGTTGAAAAATCAAATCAAGGTGAGTGTCAGGAAAAGTAACTCATACCAACAGTCTTATTATCTGAAGCTCAAGCATGTGCATACATCATATAAGCCRTGATGTTTCTTTGAAACTCTTTTTTTCAATATAAAACAGTGACGCCACGTCAGTCATTTCATTGCCGATGCTGCAGCTGATTGCGCTTGTCCTTTGTCTGGTCACTCTTTCTTATGCAAGTGGATGTATATGATGCCGCTGCACAACAACAGAGGAACACACACCCAGGCCAGGATGAAGCAGTAGCCGAAGTATCCCGAAAACAGTTTTTGTGAGTCCCAAAGAATGTCCTTATTGTGGAGTGTGTAGATGAGTGCAGCAGAAAAGTCTGTCAGACCTGAAAAACACGCAAAACAACAACATCTATAAAGGAAGGTCAGCAAACAGTTTATATTTAACTGTGAAATAATTCTAGTAATTTTATGTCAACAATTTAAAATTTAAGAAAGTCATGTTGAACGTACAGTAGAAGCACCTTATTACAAAAATATTAGATTGTGCTGTAGCTTAAAGGCACATTTGTGATGGTTTTTATAGTTCAACAATTAAAAAACATCTTTTTAAAATGTTCACGTACTCTGTTAGTTTGACAAAGCCTTTAGAAAGAGATTAAAGGGCCTGTGACATTCTTATCCTTCAAACACAAAAAGTCAAAGAAAACATATTTATATTTAAGAAAATTAGCCTAATACACATGATTTTACCGATTTTGTCTTATAACTGGTGTATTTTCTCTTGAAATTGGCTAAGTGGCAAAGTGAAACAGGAAGTGACATCAAAGTGGAGCTCTTTAAGAAAATAAACTCTCTAGTCTTTGTTTATTGAAACAATTTTATTTAATTTCTTCTTCAACTCTGATAGTGACTCAAAATAATCTCAAGAAACATCAGATTCTTCTCTAATTATTGCAGCATCGCTCTGTTTACATGCAGACATTCCCCTTTGACATCACTTCCTGTTTCTTCACACGCAAATATCTGAACAACTGTTCATCTCAGTGGCGTGAAATTTGTTTTGCAACATGTTATCAGTGTTCTTTTTTCCAAAAAACGCATTCACATTTATTACAAAAATTTGATGTCCCAGGCACTTTAAGCTCCATGTGGAGGAAGAACCAGGCTCTCCTCCTCGGCTGAGCCTTTCTCAAATGGCCTAAAATTACACAAAGGTATTTTGGTGATACGGTCACCTGCAAAGACTTGACAYAGTCCAGTGAAGTAGAAGAGTCCACCCTTAGACATGGTGAGCAGCTGGCCCAAGAACACAAAGAAGGAGACAGCAGAGAAGACCACCGAGAGAACCATGAGGACCTGCACTGCATGAAGCCACACTAAGGAAATAAAACAAAAAGCATATTTAAAGATTTATTAAAACTCTCAGATTTTCTTTCTAAGTCAGGATGGTTTTAGTTCAATCCAATTGTTTTTACCCGTTTCTTTGGTAGATGTACACAACCAGGTTTCTGTGGAGTTGTCCAGCCTACAGTTGTACCACAGGTCTGAAAGTTTTGAGTCATCCCACACCCACCAGGTCTTTGAAAGGAGATCAGACAATAAGAAAAACATTTTTKGTTCTGGTTCCACTGGAGGTTTCTTTCTRCTGAAAGGGAGCGTCTCCTTTCCATTCTCACCAATGTGCCGCTTAGATTGTGACAACAAAGTGGAAGATTCAACACAATCTGCTGGCTTCATTAGATAGATAACTTTTATAATAAGAATAATTGAATTGACACTTGGCTTTGAGTTTAAATCTGATTGGGATTTATGATTTGGACTTGTTCTTTTTTTTAATAATACCCTGAGGTGACGTTTGTTGTTAATTAGTGCTGCTTTCCAAGGAAACCAGAACTGAATTGAATCATTTTCTTACAGTGATATGTGTATTACCTTTTCCATAGTTGCAATAAACAGCATTGCCAGTGTGATGAGATGCAGAAGGGTGACAAACATGAGGAGTAAAGCCATTTTTAGTTTCCTGCAAAACCAAGAGAAAAAAACCCCCCTCAAATTTCACGTCTTGGACCTGTGTGCCGCCTTTTATAACGTCAGCAAAACCGCAAATAAAATTGAGTTGACCCATTAAAACCGAGCCAAAAACCATAAAATCTTAACTKCCTTTTCAGTAGCTAAAGGATTAAAAGTCTGCAAATCAGTTTTTTAGTCATGAAAAATGGGGAAACAAAGTAATTTTTTTGCACAATTTAACTTTTAGGCACTTTTTTTGGGTCGTAGTGTTTAACACTAGCGTGGCTGTCATAGCAGTAGTGAGGCTTATTTTATTTTAATAATATTTAGACAAAAGAAGGAAAAGATGACCAGCAGTAGAGTAAGAACAGGATGAAATTGTATGTGAAGATCTTTATCAGAAAGGCCCATTTGAGTGGGCGGTGGAGTCACAATTACCGTCAAATTATGTTGTTATGTTGGTCATTAATCACATGAAAGTGACAGGTGAAAAAGACTGTTACAAATGGTTGTTTTAGAAGTTGAAAACAAAGAAATGCACTTTTTTCTTGTTAAAAAGAAGTTGTTCTCTTATAAACAAGTTGAAGACACATTTTAAGTAGCTTGTCAGGGTTTTAAAGAAAAATCAAAACAAGTACCAAAAGCCATTTTTACTTAATCATCTGGAACTAATAAATGTTGAATGGAATAGCATGATAAATCAAGAATAATAATAAAAAACACTTACCACAGATTTTGCTTGTTCACTTTAATAAAAGCTCAACAACTTGAGGACAGCTTCCCTTCTCTTCAACATTGCGCCCGTTTTGGTGGTCCCCACGTTCCCCCCAGCCTCGCCACACCCCTTGTATTTGTTTATTTTCTTCAGGCTCTATAACTGCTAAGTTTCCAAGGAGAACGCCCATTTCCTCTGTGCTGAACAGAAGTCCTTTTTGCCCAGCCTCTGAGCCGGTCAGTGTGCATCATCATCCAGAGTCTCAGAGGAGACCCACCCATAAGGCAGCAGAGGCGAACCACATGAAAAAGACTTTCTCTGTCAACAGTTGACTGGGAGAGGGCCAGGACAAGTCAGTGTAATGTGCCTCAATCTTTGGTGACTTATAAAAATAAACTCACACTTGTAACATAGCTCACATTTTTGCACCAGAACAAACTGAATATGAAGGTCGTGCTGGTCGCAAGTAGAAAACTTAGCAGCAAACTCTTCAGCAGCATCACGTTGTGTCTTTTTGTGGGAGCATTGCAYTTTTAAACACTCTTTGGTTTACTTCYTTTACAGSAGAGGAGCCCAAAGTGGGGCCCGCGGGCCAAATTTGGCCCMCCAAGCCATTTGATTTGGCCCACCAACAGTTGCCAAAGTTACAAGGTTGTAACCTGTTATCCTATGTAGAAACACAGTATTTCCATTGGTCAAATGACTACAGTATATAAAGGGACTGTAGTGAAG
>NW_013952580.1:265269-267156 GCF_001266775.1 Austrofundulus limnaeus | reverse complement strand
GGAACTGTGCCCACCGCTGCTTACTCTGATATAAATACAATTTGTAATTCTATGGCAGCAAAACATTTAATCACAATTTGGACAAAGCCATTTTTACTAATTTTGTGTTGACTTTCAGTGCACAGAAATATATCCAGGTTTTWTAAAATTCAATAAAATATGAATTGTAATGATGAGATGTTCAAAATTTTCAAAATTTTATGTTGAGAACAATTATTTTGAATTATCCAAAGTATAAAAACATTTATATTTCATTTTTATTTTGTTAAGAGTGATCTAATTGGCAGTCAGTTTGATGTGAAATGGGTTTGTCGCCCCCTAGTGGTTTYACCATTAACAATGGAAACAACCATATTAAATCACCTCTGAGAACAATTTAAAATGTTTAATATTGATAAGAGTTACACCAAACCATTCTTAATAAAACAGAAGGATTTTAGTGTCAAAATGTTTCTGGTACTTATCGGTGTTTTATTTTAATTTTTTTTTTTTTGGGTGATTCTCTCCTCCCTTTTGGTATAATCCGTTACTATGGTGATAGTAGAAGCCAATTCACGCCTGTCCTCCTCAGCTCTGCGCTTTCTCCTCGATGTTGCTCCTTGGGATGTGAGTTAAACATAAACTATAGCCTGCATGTTCCGTCAGCTGCTTTGGATAATCACGGGCTGTGCAGGAGTCTTCAGTAATCCTGAAAACAATCTCTACAAACTCGCCTTTCAGCCGCTGCTACCAGTGTTAGCTAGTTAGCTTGGCTAGCGTTAGCGCTGCAGTGTGATAACTTTCGGAGCAACTTTGCTAACTTGCGAACACAACACTTTGGAGCATTTCCCGTTTTTTTGTGCTACAGCTTGAACTGTGTTTACTGTTTATTTGTCTTGTTTTTGTACATAAGAAGGTTAGAGAGAGAGCAGGACGATACTCTTCTCTTCTGGAGGGGAAAAACAAAACAAAACAAAACAGAAAAATAACGTTATCCTTTCCTCGTCAGACATTTTGAAAAAACTTACTCAAGCCAGACTTTTTTATTCAATAATTGTAGTTAWTGTATGACAGGGCAGTGGTGTCAGTCATTTCGAAAGAAAGTAGCAAACATCTTGCTGCTAATGGGTTCTCAAATGCAGAAAGGTGGAGAGGCTATAATGGTCGTCAGAACCGTATTTAAGTCAAATGTTTCATGATAACAAAAGCTGCACACATTTATCGCGCTTCAGCTGGAAGTTTTGCATAGCCTGAGGTAATGCTGTGCAGTCTGCAGTCTACCTGTGTGTCTCATATGAAGAATGTGATGTTTATGGCTGCAGCAGACCTTGTCTTGACTTGACAGAATTGTCCTAAAGAATTTCGTGTTTTTGCATGTTTTACAGAGAAACTGGAGGACARGAGTCATTGTCCTGGATGGCCAAATCTAATGTATAACAATGGAKCAGGAACAGGTAATTTCTCATTTTGCACACTTTGGAATAAATGCTTTGCTATTCATAGAGTATTTATTAATTGTTGTAGCTGCTGGTGATTTAAATCYATGTAATCCTAAAGGTATACTCATTGCAATGACGTGGCGAAATCTAATTTATTACGTAGGTCAAAATCCACACTTACTTAAAATAAAATAATTTAAAGCAAAATTTATAAATCAGTTGCTAACTACCATGTGTGTTTCTTTACATACACAGAAGAGCCATTTTAGACTATTGTGATGTGTTAATACATAAATATTTATGCTCAGATTTATTGGCGTATGCAGATAAAAAGATTTAGGTTAAACTGAAATAGTAAATGATTGATCCCCGATATTTATTCGTTACATTTGTCTTAAAGAAAAAAATTGTGTAGGTCTTCTGGACGGGTTCTTCTCTAATGAAACGTTTCGTCTCTCCTCCAAGAGAC
>NW_013952580.1:253438-264304 GCF_001266775.1 Austrofundulus limnaeus | reverse complement strand
TTTAATCGCGATTAAAGTTTTTAATCTATGCCCGTGCAGCACTAAAATTAATCAGAGTTAACTCGATAAATTTCACAGCCCTACTTTTAATATGTTTTACATCGAGTACTTTGATTGATTAAATCAAGACAAAGGACAACAKATATAACAAATAAAAGCATCCACAGATTGAGTTTGTCTTACAATCATAGCTGATCCTTTAACCATTTGTTCCATCATAGACCAGTAGGCTTCCTGTATAAGTGCACGGGACACATGAGACATGACATGTTGTCTGTGACAACATGCTGCATGTTTTTGGAGCAGAGACAGCTCCTCTGGCAGTCTGAAGGCTGCATGGTTTCAGCTCACGTTGCAAGCCCTATAAAGTGCAGTAACAGGTGGTTAGTGCTGTTAGCCTCTGTTGTGTTATGAGCATCAAGAAGATCAGGTTCAGTTTGACTGACATGCTGAAAATTTACCACACAGCTGTAAGTATTAATCTGTCATGCTTATTTAGGCTGCAACTTGTATTACAATTTACAATCTTATAGTATTTTCACATGTTAAATAAAGTCGACCAGTATCCATATACTGTATATTCAGACTAACACAGGGAGCTTTCAGTCTGCCAAAATATAGATTTTTCTCAGTTCTTATAGAAAAAAAAATTTTTTTTTTATACACTGCAGCTTCACATCTAACTTTAACACCTGTTGGATAAATATGCTATTTTCACACAAAACGTTTAAATCCTTCCCCGTTTCTTCAGGTTAGGACGGAGCTGGGCCAAATTTCTAAGCGGCTTCAGGAGGATGGTTTGCCCCCAGAGGCGAGTGTGGAGGAGCGGCAGCGACATCTGTGGCAGCAGCTGCTCAGCAGCGAGGCAAAGCTCCAGTCAGCCACCCAGGAGGTGCAGACGTTACGCACCCAGCAGGCCAACGAAATGAAGGAGGTGAGACGTTTCAGTCGTCTTTCAGTTGACCCGCTGTTGCAGCCACAGCTTCAGCTGTTCGTGGTTCACGGTTCAGTGGAAGGGTTGGGTCAGCTAAACGRCACCGCAGCAAGTTTTTGAGCTATTTAACTTCTGATGTATTTACAATTAGTACAGTTTTAAAAAATATATAGTTTTCTGACCATAGCTGATGTGGTTTTAATTTTTTTTAAACTATCAGGTGGAAAGTTATGTGGCGCATATTCGAACATTGCTGGAGGAGCGTGAGTGTCTGACTGCAGAATATGAGAGGGACAACGAAGAGTTGCGACACGAACTTCACCAGATCAAACATCAACAAGGTGAAAACAGTAAATTATTAATGGTTTTGGCATCCTTGTTGCTACTTTTAATGCACCTTGAATACTTTTGCTTTTCAGGAAACACTACTCCTAAGTTAGATATTTACTTGTGTTTGTGTGGAAGACGGTGTTTCAGATGTTGTGTAGTTAAAGACTAATGAGGAATTCTGTTTTTTTTTWAAGACTCGCAGAGTAAGGAGCTGGCTGAAATGTTGGCTCAGGAAGACCTGGGGGAGATGGGTTTGAGCAGCCCCAGCGAGCAGGTGGCTTACCTGCTGGTGGAGAGAGCCACCCTGTTGGAAAGGCTGGAGGCTGCTGAAGGCAAACTGGAAAGTCAGAGTCTCGCTGGCAACTTTAAAGACTGCTACCACCAGGTAAAAAATAAAATAAATAAAAGAATCAGTTCTTCCAAAAAAAGTAACACAAGTTTATAGAGATCAGAAAAAATAACATAAATAAAATTTTCATTGGCAACACAATTTGTTTAATGCTCTTCATTTTCCAAGTCACTGACCCATTTTCTTATTGTTTTGCACCAACTTTAAACCATTTTGACACAAAACAAAATTTGTTGGTTATTTTAAAGCAAGGGTGTCAAACTCATTTTCACGGAGGGCCACATGAGTGTTATGGTGGCCCTCGAAGAGCCACTTATAATGAACTTTGATGTTTCATTTTTAACTTTGACTAAACAGTTCTTTAACACGTCACTGACTAAATCTGCAACAAATACAGAAATATTATTAAAAGTAAAACTAATAAAGTTTTACTCACTGATGAGTTTCTAGTGAGTAGCTGCGTTATGGCAGATTTAGTTTATGGTTGATGCTGACTTTAAAGCAGCTTATTTTTAGACATTAATACTGAGCTATCCAACTAAACTGCTCAGTTACTTAAAGCCAACAGCTCAGGGGCAGGACAGTTGTTGTTATCTTTCACCTTTTAAATTTATTTTGTTGCATTTAATCATAAATTTCAAGTTTACCATTGATATAAGGAACAATTTTCATGTTAAGTTAAATTTTTTTGGGGGTGGGGTGTACCCCCCTGGTGGGCCACGTAGGAGTGACCCRCGRKCCAGATGGGCCTTGAGTTTGAYAYGTGTTTTAAARTATAGAATTTCTWTGATCTATGTATTACATTAAGTTTCATTCTTTTAATGGAAGCCTTCAGAAGCATTTGGAATTTAGAGTTTGAAAAATAATATAAATATTTAGCTTTTACTCGAACTGTTTTCATAGCTGTCGTCACACATGATACAGTGGGGTTTTTTTTTTTTAGTTTCTTGATTTGAACTGTAGGCCTCTTGCATCATAAAAGTGCAGTCATCGCTCACATTAAATATTTTAAATAGACTTCACAGTTGTAATCAAATGTAAYTGGTAACTAACCAAAGTACATAAAGACACCATATAAATGTGGTTTAAAAGTTTTTTTTTTTTCTGGTTTGTGACACTTTAAAAAGGATCACATTTGTCAGATGATGGGAGCGAACCGACAGCAGCAGAGAGAGGACGTGCAGAAGACCRGTGTAGACGGCATGACAAAGGTGAGGTGACCTTTTTTTTTTAAAATAATTATCTATGCCGAATGAAGTTTGGAGACGAAACCAACCTAACTTCCTCGGTCACTGTAAAGGACAGCTTGATCATGGTACACACGCTGATTTTTCCTCTCAGCAGTGTTCATCCCAGAGTCCATGGAAGAAGCTGTTTGGTCTGCACAGGTCTGGTCAGAGCAAACACAATGTGACTCCTGTAGGTTTACACTTTACAGCTGGTTCTAACTCATTACTAACACCGGTATTGTGTTGAAAACCAAAAATAAGGGTGTCAACCTTTTAAAATATTTTGCACAATGAATATGATAAAAAGCACCAGTTGTTGCATGTGTATGAAGATGTTTGACATGGATCACTTCAGTATCACATACATAGGGTTTCAGCAGTAATCATTATGTATATGAAATAACACTGCTCACTTTTTGTTTCCTATTAAAGTGGTTCTTCCTGCATGCCAAATGCTCTCAGCTCTGGCTTTGTGTTTCTGTTTCATCTTTTTTTAAATAAAAAATGTAGCTTTTTAAAGAGACGAGGAAAAAACAAAACCACCAATGTTGCAACAGCRCGGGTATATTTTCCTCAATTTGCCTTTCATTGCAACTAAAACCCAAATAAGTACTTGTCTCTTCCTTCTCTTCAGGCCTGCAATGATGACAAACCTCTGCCTGAAAGTGCATGGTTTTCACAACTGCATGTTGGCTCACTTGCATCTCCGGTCAAACTGCCAGTTTTTTTTTTTTTTTTTTGCTGTTCTTCTCCCACACTAACCATCTACCCCTTGTTGTTTTTACATCAGGCCCACAGTGAAGAGATTTCCAGGGATCGGGATGAGAGGCAGCGGCTGGAGCGAGATCTGGAGGAGGCGTCCAGGAGGCTGGCCATGGCTCATCAGGATATCCGCAGACTCACCAATGAGCTGGATGAAGCCAGAAACAACAATCAAAACACTAGTGGTATGTTGCACAAACTAGAGATTTATGTTCGGTATGCCATATTTAACTTTGTACACCCTTTATAGTATTATTTTACATGAACATTGTAACATTTATCATAAGTACTGTTAAAGGTCAGTGGCTGAACAGCTTGCCGTGTCCATCATTAAAAATGTCTGTTATTGTTTAACTATGAGTTTCACTTTTCTCCTTTTTTCTGCCAATTAGAAACATGTTATTACAGTCAACTAAAAACATTCAGCTGCGTTATTTGATACATTTAATTTAAGAAAAATAGCAAGAMTCATTAAATGTATTTTTAGTGATTAAAACCTGTTTATTATCCCAGGATGTGAGCTTCAGGGGACAGTTGAAGAATTAGAATTCCTGAAGACAGAAGTGGACAAACTGAAACACAGYGGTGAGACAGAGCGATGTGAATGTCACACATAATTAATTAATTAATTTATTWATTTATTTATTATTAATTAATCAGAACAAGTAGGTTTGGAAGGTGTGCATATATTTTAATCAATTAGAATAAACTTAGAAAACAGATGTTTATTTTATTTTATTTTATTTTATTTTATTTTATTTTATTCATAGACAGTCTATGGATTGGTGTAGATTGAAGTTACTTCTCCAGAGCAATTTTTTTTTAATTTGTCTTCTTTCTTTCCTTCTTTCTTCTTTTCCTTTCTTTGTCTTCTTCTTTTTTCTTGTCTCCTCTGTGTTAGTGCTGAATGCAGTTTTGCAAAAACATGGGTCTGTTGTAGTTTTTTGCTGTCACGTGGTGACAATCTTTAAAATAAATGTGTAGGACCTAAAGACGTAGGCTGCTTTTGCTTACAGTCAAGAATAATTATGTTTGTCCAGTGCAGATATTGTCAGAGCTGTTTTATTGTGCTTTTTTTTCCTTAAAACTTTAAGAGCATTTTCCGTTTTCTGATGATGTTGTTGCCTTTCTATTAAATGTAGTTTTGTTTACAACCTACTTGTAATGTAAACACAAATAGAAAATTACCTTAAAAACACACAAAATGTCTTTTATATAAAGCTTTAAACAAGTATTTTTATTGGAAAGCTGGTGAATGACTTTTGTTTTTGAACTAGCTTGCAAAAGCATTTTGTAAAATGAAAGTTTCACATTTTAAYTCTCCTGTTGCCCTTGGATCAAAGTTGCATGGTTAAAATGAAAAAAATATACCAAATGTAAAAGAAGCATAAAATATACATTTGTAACGTCACATTTCTGTTCACAGATGTGATGAAGCTGCAACAGGCCAAAGAGCAGAACGACCAACTGGATGCTGAGAACAGGACTCTCCGGGAGAAAGTTCACATCATAGAGTCAGAGAAAAAAAATCTCCTGGATCAGGTCTGTACACGCTGATTTTATATTTCTCCCCTAAAATAGAAACTCACAAAGATTGTTGTCTTACTTTATCTCTGTTTGGTTTGTGTTTGCGTAGCTGACAAAAAATGATTCAGCCAGAAAGGATCTGAAGGACAAGAACAGTGAGTCAGTCCAAGAAAAGGCTCAACTTCACAAACGGTAGATCCTCTTCATGTGTTAGAATCTGACAAATTTATGTTGACTTTATGGAAGAGTTTTGAAACTTAAATCATGGTTTCTTTATGGTTGTTACCTGATAGGTGTCAGGAGGCAGTGGAAGACGGACTCGTTCAGGTGAGAGAGTTGCAACGGCAACTCCAGCGGCTACGGAAGGAACAGGAAGAGCTGGAGGAGAGGAATGAGGAGCTGGAGGCCCTGCTGGGGGAGGCTCAGAATGCCAGCAAGGAAGACCGGCATCGCCATGAGGGAGAACTGGAAGGACTGCACAGAAGGGTAATGGGCAGAGAGTAGTTCTTTCTCAGCACTGCTGCACTGGTTGTAAGTGGGTAGTAAAATGAGATATTATTTTATGCAGGAAACAATTTAAAAACAAGTTTATATATATTGAAGAAACAAAATATCTCATTATAAATCAGTTCTGCAATCTTTTTCATGGCTTCTTCTTCAGATCAAAAGCCTGGAGGCAGAGATGAAAAAGCAGGACGCTCAAGATAAAATGCTGAAGAACGGCGAGGATGTTAAACCCTCTGAGTCTTATTTGCAGTTGGTAGGAAATTACTCTCTTTTTTTCAGTTTCAGTAACGTTTCCTCCGATGATGTCACTGTAATGTGTCAACATTTTAAGACTACTCTGGTTTGACCTCAACGTTAGTGACAAATTGATTGTGACTCATACGGAAAGTTAAATGTCAGTATCTATATGAAAACGTTGTAATGCACAGCGCTCTCCTCTGACCTTGCATAAAGCACCTCAGGGACAGCACCCAGGAGAGAATGGCTCTGCTGGAGGCCCGCCTGACCGAGGAGAAGGAGTGGAGGAAACAGCTGGAGTTGGATCTCAGTGCTGCCCAGACGGCACTCAAAAAGGATAAAGAGGTAAAAAAAAAAAGCATCCGCCTGCATTCGTCTGCATGAAACCATTTTAAACGTGTGTAAATGTCTGCCTGYAATTTAAAAATACAAAGACGGTGCAACGAGTTATTGTTGAATTTATGGAGTGTTTGCATTTAACCAGTTCTGATCGCCCTGTTGGTGCGGATCATTTGAACAAGTGTAAACATCGTTTGATTTGTACCAAATTATGGCATGAACCAAATCTTCCATTGTTTGATAGGGATTTATTTGCATGTTGTATATATTAAAATAAAATTCTAAGCTGAACTGTGAGTAAAACCTTTTGTCAATAAAAACAAAAATTATCCACTCTCAAGGCTTTGCAGATAGGTGAGCGAGAGCTAAAGAAACTGAGACTTGAGGTGAGTGGGCTTCAGACCGAATGCCAACAAGGGAAAACACTCATCAAAAGCTTGACTCAAGTGAAGGGAGAAAAGGCAGTTTTAGAGGAAAAGGTTTGTTCACTTTTACTTCTCTGCTTATTATATATTTTTGAACCTGACATAAAAACATTTTCACTATAAGCACATTAAAAATAAATGGTTATGTTGGTTTAATTACAACTTTGATTTTTAGKTTGTCTGACCCCAGTGTTGAACTCTGCTCTTTTTAGGTGGCYCAGATGGAGCGCTCCCACAGCAGACTTCAGACCGAGCTGGACCGCTGCAAAGACAAAACCCCGACTCAGTTAGACTTTAGGGAAAACAGGTTTCACTTGGACCAGCAGGAACAGATGGATCGTCTGACAGCYGAACTCAGCAGCCTCCAGAAGACACACAACACTCTGAGGTGGTTTCCAGTGCAGACTTTAGCCCTGAGTTTAGACCATTCTCTGGGTAGAAACGATTAGTACTGTTAGCATCTGTTGTTTTTCTATGACCAGGGACAAGATAAGACCATGAAGCTTGGCTCAGTTTGCATATGTGTGCACATTTTCCAGGGATGAGATGGCGTCTGAACGACTGAAGACGGCTGAACTTCAAGCCGAGCTAAGCTCCACCGTGCAGAAGAAGCTCGCAGCCGAAGGGGGAAGAGAGAGACTTGAGCTGGAGATACAACGTCTTAATAAGGAGCTTTCACTGCATCAAGAGCAGCTATCCTCTGCAAAGGAGGCGCTGAGTCGCAGCCAGAAGACAGTTCTTCAAACAGAATCGAGGCTCAGTCTTGTGCAGAACGCCAAGTTTGAGGGTTTGGATCAGGTAACTTTACATACCTGGTATTACTTGTCAAAAGGTTTAAGTGAAATGATCTAGTTTTTTTTTGTTAAATRATGAAAAACTAGGGCAGGATGGTGTAGAAAATCTCTCAGCGCTAAGCTTTAATGTTCCTATAAATCATGATGGAAATTAATTTCCTCTTCTACTCWATGTGTCTCTGATGTTCATCGCTTTCATCTTTGAAGAAAGAGCTGAGTCGTCTTCAGAATAAGCTGGAGGAGGAGCGGCAGCTGGCCTCTCAGCACCAAATGGTGCTTCAAGCTCAGGTGAATGAAGCCCAGGCACATCTTAAGGTACATAATGATATTAACACWCTCTAGCATCCTGAGATAATAATGTTATTTTGATATGTACGTGTATTATTTTGATTCTGTATGTTTATCATATGAATCAGCTTTTACATTGGTACAGCTGCATTAGCTTTTGTACTTTAAGCAATGCTTCAAAAAGACTTCAAACTGGTCTGAATATCATCTTTATAATTAGCCATTTGACTCGATGATTCATATCGGTCATAATTAAATTAATTGAGAGTTTTTTTTTCTGTTTGTTCTACCTGTCTGGTCATCCCAACACTGGCTGTTGTTTCCATCTCCAGTCCCAAGATTCATTGCTGAGCCAGAAGACGGAGGAAGCTAAGCAGATGAAACAGGACGTGCAGAGAGTTCAGAGCCTCTTTACATCAGCTGAGAGAGAGCTGCGCTACGAGAAGGAGAAGAACATGGATCTGAAGAGACACAACAYGCTGCTGGAGCAGGAGAAACTCAAAGTTGGTATTTAACTCTAGCACGTTTCGAACTTCCTGTCTGCTTCTGATATTTACCACATAATCACCATCTTAATCGTTCTGTTAGTCACCCAGGCTTTTGAATGCTTATCAAGATGAGCTCATTTAAAGCAGCGTTATAAACTTCAGCAGGGTAGACATGCGTACTATGTCCAGGAGTGTGAAAAAGTCAGCCTTTCTTTATAAGTTGCCACTAAAAATAAACAAATTTTCTTATACTTTTTAAAATGACCTTTAAAAAATGGTTATCCAGATGGGGTTTTCTTTAAAAAAAAAAAGCCTTATTTTCTGTCATTACTTCAAGAAATGCATGATAATTTAAGACTTTTGCACAGTGCTGCCTATGTATTTTGCCCCCACCCCCACCAGCGAAAGCGCTCCATTTTGAATGTGTTCCCTTCAGCTTTGTGCAGAACTGAAACAGGCCCAGCTCAAACTGGTGCAAGTGGAACAGAAAGTCCAAACTCAGGCTGCTGAGAGCGAACGGCAGCAGCAGAAGGTCCGGGAACTGGAGCTGGAGCTGGCACGCAACAGCACAAAGCGCGGCGCCGCCACCAGCATGCAGGAGGAGTTACAGGCAGAGAGGCTACGCCTCATTGCTGCTGACAAGAAGGTAAGTGCTGCCACATGTTGGTCCCATTCTGAGAGCAGCTCCGCTGTTAGTTGTCTTTAACAGCTAACCAACGTTAGCCTCTGCCTAACTGATTAAATATATAATGTTAAATATTGAACTAAAATTTCATGTGACAGTTGCTGAGTGTTTACAACACATAATGTCAGTGTGACGTCTAACATCACATGAAATTACTCATATTTACAGCTGAATGTGACAATTTTCTGACTATTAATACTGCACATTTGCACCTTTCAGACTGTTACCTGTTACACATCTGCACTTTCTTGATGCTATTCTCTCTATTTTTGTCTCTTTTTGAAGTTTGGTCTTTTGTCCTATCCTTTATCTTATTATCCTTTAAGTGTTCATTTTTTTTTCCATCGGTTGTCTCTTAGCGTCACTGTGGATAGCAAAGTAAGAATTTCATTGCTCAGGGAAACATGTTTCATCTGTGTATATGACAAACACTTTGAAACCTTGAATCCTAAATAATGTTTTTAATTTTGTCCAAAATGGCTACAATGTCATAATTTCTCAACGTATGACAATCTCTGGTATAAAACTCAATATGCAGTCTTTTTAAAGAATGTTAGACCTTTAATTAGTATTTTTATAATTTTGTTTATGAAGCATGTATGACAATATAAAGACACACGTCAGCTGGTGAGCTTGGTAACACTAAAAATAAGACAGACTCACACTCAGGCCGCCTGTTTTAGCTTCAGTGAGTTCAGTTCAAACTGAGAGTCGACCTTGTAATACTGACAGTATATTCCTTTATTCTTCTCTGCTTATGAATAAAATATCTAAATCTCATATTGATCCCTTTAATGGGATATACTGTCTGTGACCTAATTTGTCCTCAATCCCTAATGAAGTTAATCCCTATCTGGATATTAAGTTGCAGAGCGACCATTTGTTCTAGAGATGATGGAACATGTGTTCTKCCTTTCTTAATGTAACTCTTGATTTCTTTCTAATCAGCTTCTGTCAGGGATTTTAAAAATAATAATCTCAACACGTCTTTGAAATGGATGAAAGTTTATGTGTCTGAGTGCAGTCTGGGGTTTGGTTTTGATGAAAGGTATTGGAGCTGCAGCAGCWGCTGAAGAGCGCTCAGCACCAGCTGCGTGTAGAAGAGGCTCGGGCCGGTGAGAGCAGCCGYCTGGAGAGGGACAGCAGGGATCTGTCTGACACTTTGGCTGCCCTGAGAGCCCAGCAGCAGGAGGAGCACATCACCAGGTGACCTCYCCTCAACAGTGACAGATTTTTATTTTGTTCCCCTGCGAGGCGCTCTTCRTTTTATTTCCACACTGTCCTCCTCCCAGGAAGCTGTTGGAGCAGCGGGAAGAGGAGCTGCAGCAGCAGGTGCGCTCTCTGAGGCTGAAGGAGGCCTCTCTGAACAGGACCAACACAGAGCTCAGCCACCGGGTCCAACAGCTGGACACACGTCTGTCCCTCCTGGAGGCGGAGCTTGACAAGACAAGAGAGGAGGTGAGGAGTGATGTTACTGATATTAGATGTAAGAAAATATCGATACACTGAAATATCGCAATATTTCATATCCTGATAATGTATCCATTTTTAGTTAAGGCTTAATGAACAGACCTAAGAAGAAATGTGAAATACAAATGCAATTCTCACTGTTCAGTGTTCAATGGATTACATAAAAGGAATTGAATTTATTTTATTCAGATTTAATGCATGTAAAGCTAGGTGTGCTCTTTATACTGATTACATTTCCTTTGTCGTGCATCATATCACCAATTTCTTGGCAATACACAGCCATATTAATTACTTTACTCAGCTCAGGAAATACTTGACGGCTCCATGATATTTTTCTTGTATTGTGTATTTTTATATTGTACAGCACTTTGTGAAGTCATTTCTAAGAAAAGTGCTTTATAAATAAAATTTTACTTACTTACTTACTTACTTATTTACTTACTTACTTACTTACACAAATCTTTACTCCCAACATGACAAAGCTTTGTTTGATGACCTGTTT
>NW_013952580.1:250508-252006 GCF_001266775.1 Austrofundulus limnaeus | reverse complement strand
GTACGTACGTACATATGTACTTACTTACGTACGTACGTACATATGTACTTACTTACGTACGTACGTACATATGTACTTACGTACGTACGTACATACGTACTTACTTACACAAATCTTTACTCCCAACATGACAAAGCTTTGTTTGATGACCTGTTTTGCAATGTTTGTATTCAGAGTTGATATAATTTCTTTAAAAAATGTGCATGTTATTCGTACAGTCTTTAAGACCGATCATGTTTAATGAGTTGCTGACAACTCCAGCAGTAGGAACAGTACAAATCTTGTACCTGTGCAGTTAGTCACRGCAGTCGAATTGATGCTAGTGTGTCTGTTTTGAATCTGCTCTCAAGGCAAAACTTGGCCAGAAGTCCAACCACAAACTGCAGGAGGAGCTGCTGGCCAGTCAGCAGGAGTGTGAAAGGCTGCAGGAGGAGCTTCAGCAGGTTCTCCTTCAGTTAGATGCACGTGTCAGGTCAGATATGCACACTGCTAACCTCAACATAAAACGCAGCATTCAGAAATAAGCTTCCAGCTGAGAATGATCAGAYAAGTCACACAGACGTTAAATGTTTAACATCTTTTTTTGTTTGTTTTCGTCTTCTGATCCGCGAACCAGGAAGTACAATGAAAAACAGAGTCAACACAGGAGCAAGCTGTCTCAGGCCAAGCAGGTTTTTCTTAAAGCAACAGCTCAGAGGGACTCCACCATCCAGAAGCTAGAAAATGACCTGGCACTGGCCTYCAGCCTCTCACACAAGGTCTCCCACTCATAGCCCGTCATCCCGCCTGGGTCCTTTTAGTTCCAAGTATTTCTCAAATCATGTTTTCTGAAGCTCCCCACCAGCTTTGATACATTTCTTTGTCTTGCCTCCTTCCCTCTGTGGTTTTTTTAGGAGAAGGAACGGATCAATACGGTGATGACTGAAAATGAGAAGCTGCTGGAAGAAAAACGGGAGCTGCTGCGGAAGATAAGTGAGGCAGAGGAAATGGGCAACAGAGGCATGAGGACGGCCTCTACAGTCCAGCACAGGTGTCCTAAAGAATCACTTTACTCACACACTTATACCCTTACCAATTTACGAAGCGGGAAACATTAATAACATGGTAAAGAAAAATGAAAAGAATTACTGTCATCTTACTTTACATGGGTGCAAATATAGGTTTGATTTTATCTTTTTCAAACTAGAACCAGGTCACTTTCATATGTATTACTGAATGAGATGCAGGGTTTCCCGCAGGCTTTACATGCCTCCCCGCCAGGTTAAGCTTCCTTTTTTTACTCAGAGCGGACATCGACCCGTAAAGCATGGGCTAAAGTAGTAAAGCTAAAAAAGCTTTTGTAATGACTCTCACCATCATCTAAAAACTCAGAGTTCAACAGTACGTTAAAAAAAGGGCAGCTGCAACTCACTGGACCGACAGAAACACACACCTCTGTCTCCTCTGTGTCCCAGCAAGGCAGCGCGGCTCGCCTCTCTCTACAAACACACAACTAGAC
>NW_013952580.1:239265-249124 GCF_001266775.1 Austrofundulus limnaeus | reverse complement strand
CTTCTGAGGTTTTAATAAGATAATCTGATTAGTGTAAAGAGGATGGGATTTGAAGATTTTATAGTTTATAGTTTCTTTAAAAAATATTAGTTGGTATTTAATAAAAAAACAACAACACTGTATTTCGAAAATTACGAATGTGTTCATTTCTACAAAACACAAATATATTTACAAAATACACTGAATTTCAGTTGTTACTGATTCAGATTAGCAAAAACCAAATACTGTTTTGTGTTTAAATATCAGTTTTCTGATATAAAAAAATCCCCCATACATCCTGTCCTTGTTYCTRATCAGAGTAACTGACACAAGATGYAGAGAACATCAAGAGTGTATGACTTTTAAATTGGGATATACTGTAAATCTCTTCCAGGGTTAATGTCTTAGAAGTGGAGAACAGGCAGCTGCAGGACAGAACCATGAAGCTCTCCACTCAAGTCAGCTCCTTAGAGCGAGCTCTGAGGAACGTCGAGTCGTTCTACAGCCTGGAGGTAAAATAGAAACATCTTTAGGTGGATGTGCTCTATAAGGTGTCAGATTTAGGCATTTTGCAAAAATTGGTTCAAGACTAAATYTGCATGCTTTGTTGAGTAGTGTCATACAGATAAATAAGAGATGCTTTATAACTTAATTGAAAACAAGAATTATTTGTGAAATGTTTTTGTTTGGCAATAAATCCTTCACATTTTGAGCAGAATGCCAAAAAACTGGTCACCTCCGATGGTCTCTCTGAGGGCATCCTACATGCTTCCACAGTAAGGTAATGCATTCTGAGACAAATAAAGTGCTTTTACATGTAAAATTTGTAACAATATAGAGACTCTTGGAACACTAATCCRTCAATATTACATTAATGTTTCTGKTTTTTTTTAAACAAGTCTGTAAATTTGATGCAAAGGGACATGAATGGACAACAAATCCAGCGAACATTTTCTTACGTTTTCTTTGTCAATTTTCAGTCTGACCTCAGGCTGCCGTGACCCGAACATCCTGGACACAATCTGCCGTGCGAAGGGGAGCAAGCACGTGGTGTTGGACAGCTCGAGGGCGTCGCTGTCCACACCGCAGCCATCTGAGCAGGGCTACCTGAACCTCACTTCCCCACTGGTTACTCCAAACACCTCACAAGCCACGGAGGAGAGTCCTAATAAGAGTGGCCAGGTTTGAGGGCTCAGRACTTTAGCACTTCAGTAGCCAGTATTTGGCAGCAAGACTGCCACTTCCACTGCAGGAGAAAAATCTATACCCAGTGATAATAAAGTCAGTAATAATGAAAGAGTACAGTTCTGCTCAGGGTAGTATTTGATTTTCCAGTACTGTATTTTAAACCCAGTTTTTATGAAAATGAATATAGGAAGATTTCTTAAAAAAGCTTCTACAAGTGTCAATCAAATGTTTTTTTTTRAAGAAAAAGTTTAAAGAATATATATTTAATGTACAAATTGTTTTTGGAAGCTAGCCAATGACACTTATCAGAAGGCAGGATGTGAGTACATGCAGGAGTCCTGGATGTTTGCACCTGAAAGATAATCAGAACGACTGAAATAATACTGTGCTTGTTGTGTAAAGTTGCATCAGTGATGTAAATGTCCAGAACTTTCTTATGAGGGTTATTTCAATGAATATTTTTAACATAAGCACTTTAAAACACGTTTTTTTACACTAAAGCTGTTTACATTGGAGAAYCTGTAGCGATTGAATGCATTAGAGGGATTTTGGCATTTTGCCCAGTTAGATATAATCTGTGCAGTGTTTTAATGCCTTATAATGCCTGTGGAGTTTAAAGTTTTAAATCTAATCAGTAGTTTGCAAGTTTATATCATCTACAAGATTGTTGTTTTTAATGGGCCTACTTCACGTTCAGTTATGGTACTGATGGGTCTCCATCATGAGATTGGTCACTCGTGTCTTACTAGTTGTCCCCACTTAAATATTTGGAACGTGAGGCGTCCAAATCCTTGGGAAAATACACTGAATATGTTCACAGTTCTTCTTTCTTCACTCTGTTTTAAAGTTTTCCCTGTTAGTTTTTTTATGTTGATTTGCTTCAAATGATTTTTCTGATGGTCACAAAGCTAACAGCCACTAAGATCATGTTTCTGTTTTGCACATCACGATATCTGTTATTTGATTTTTTTATTTTTTACAGGTTATAAAACACAACGTTCCTCCCACAGTCTAAAAACACGTTAGGCTGCCTTCAGGCCCAGGCCTCTCTTGCAATAGAATTTTGTTAATAGTGGCTACTTATAGTTGTCACTAAATAATAGTACATTGAACTTATATAGTGCTTTTTAAGACACTCAAAGATGCTTGGTGGTGGTAAGCTATAATGTAGCCACAGCTGCCCTGGGCTACGCTGACAGAAGCAGCCACCAGACCCTCTGACCACCACCAGCAGGCAAGTTGAATGTTCAAATTGTATCTGTTGTTTAGAAATCAGGCTGTGCATCTGTTCAATATAAGGTTAAACCTTTCTTCTAATGTGTTGTATATGGATAAAAGTACATCTGTCCATACAGCAACAAAAGAAAATATTCTGGTTTCCAAATATGTCCATATACGCAATTATTTTTATCATTAGTTTTACRCAAAGGAATCAGTCATGTCCCTGGAATGATGAAGCTTTTAACTTTATCCTGCTGCTGAATGAATACCTTTATGAACAAAGCGTTTTGTTTGAAAGAAAAAATTAATTTGTCTTTGTATAAGAACATTTTCAAAAAAGAAAAAAACTATTTTCATAAATAAAAGTGTACTCGACGTATATATACTGTATATGCATGTTTTTTTGTTCCCACTCAAAAGAAAAACTGATCAAATGAAGAAACCGGATAGTTTAACAGTCTGTTTATTAAACAAGGTAAAGATACAAAGCTTTTTTTTTTTATTCCATTTCTTTTTTTTTTAAACATTGATAACCTTAATTGGACTTCTCAGTCTGGGCTGTGCATATTTAGTTGTCTAGAAACTGTATATGAAACATCAATGCAAGACAGAAAAAAAGTGTAATAATCCTACAGAATATCTTTTTTTTAATAGAGAACATGGGTTAAACAATTATACAGATTACAGCTCAATAACTCCATGCGGATCAAACAAACAAACAAACAAACAAACGAAAAATAAACAAAAAAAGTGTTTACACGACTGAATACTGCAGAACACAACACAGTAATGAAGTTGGGATGATAAACAGTTAAGGCGTACATGTAAATAACTGATATAAAACATGTATATTAATAAAAACATACAGGTAGACTAAAGTAATTACAGTAAAATTTATATATAAACTTTTACAAAAATCCAAACAGAAAATGTCGATGGAAACTTAGAAACAGGTGCGATACAAGAGCAACATAGTTTACAGTACACCAGCGTGTACTTTTACTATGCTCTCAAAAGAAAGAGTTAAGTTGAAGAGGCAGGGTTTGTTGTTTGGAGTAAATGTCTGTTTCCAGGCCAGAGGCTTGAGTAATAGGTTTTAATTCTTTTGTTTTTTCAAAAACATACTATATACTGTATATGTATTTTACATTATTCTCAGTTCCATCTCAGAACCTAGCCGCTGCACCTTTTCTGAAGCACCCTGGAGAACACAGGGAACCCTAGAAGTACCATTCAGATTACAGTTACAGTAAAAATACAACAAATACTGTGTACAATAAAAATAATACTAAAGAGAAAAAAAAAACAACCAAAACAAAAGCTGAGGATTATCCTCCGCAAACACTCATAATCCTACTGATTTATACTGCAGTTTATTCCGAAATGGGTAAAGCTTATTAGAGATTTAAAAAAAAACAAACTTGACTGGGTTAGAAAAACTGTACAAAAACTTCACATTTTGGTCCAGTGGCTGGATTCCGAATCACCCACTCACGAGTAATTTCTTTTTAAATTTCAGCTGTGTTTTGAGCTTATCAGAAAAAAAAGGCTAAAAGAAGTGAAAGAGCTGGCACCAACGTTTAAAAAACGTCAACATCTGAAACATTTTTCTAATTCTTTAAAAATAACCATAAAAGCTCGATTGAATCATAAACTAATAGAAAAACTAGTTTCCCCTTAAATGCTCAAAGRTTTATATATGGCACTGATCACAGAGAAAAACAGGGAACATAGGAGTGTTTTTTATGATTGGCAGAWTTATAGAAGTCCCTCAAATTTGAAGTGGAAGGTTTTTAACAAAAAAAAAAAACAACGTAATTTTTGGCTTCGTAAAACCAATAATTCAGCTTTTAAAATACAATCATTAAAAACTTTTAATTGTCATCAAGTGATTGCCTTTTATCAAATTTCAGTGAATGAGCACTTGTGCAGAAATGTAAAAAAACAAACAAACAAAAAAAAACAAAGAAAGTCATGCAAAAAGACTGTTATTTGTACTTTTAGCTGCCACAAGCAATGCCCTTTGGCATTTTTCACCTAACATGATTAAAACCATTTGAGTCAAATCCAAAAGGCCAAAAAAGTGCTTTAAGATTTTCTTTGGATGTGTTTGAAATACACCCAGCAAAACTTTCATTTGTTTCTTTCTCTTTTTTTTTTTCCATTTCTCTCAACTCTTAAAAGGGCAAATATCTAAAATATATTTTGGAAACTCATTCATTGGAAAAAAGGGGAAAAGACCTAAGCAAAATAAAATAAAATAAATCTAAAACATTAATGGCCGACGCATCCAACGGTGCACACGAGGCTTACAAAAGTGCTTACTGAATCTGACGCCAGACATTCTTCGAGCCACCAGATAACATCAAGCTGCACGGTTACATTCACAAAAATACCACTGTGCTCACTTTTGACGGACGGCCTGAGATGGATGGAGATCGTCCGTTGACTGAATCTAACACAGAATGTTAAAATGTCAGCTGTCACTATGGTAGCGTACTGTAAGTCTGATGGAGATGGCCGCAGGTGCGGGGGGTCCTCGTGAGGTCCGGCCAAGTGTAGAATCCGGAAAAAAAACCTCTAAAAATCTCGCTGTTTGGGGAGCTCAGATGAGGGAGATGCGGATGGGGATGCTGGGGGACTCGGTCCTCTGGGGGGACTGGTTGCTCACTAGGTGTTCCACCACCGTGTGTTTGGACATGTGCTTCATTAGGTAGGTCTCCTGGAAATAAATGAAAACACATCAACAAATGACATCACGGCACTGCTTACCAAATTTACATATGGACACGAGCGCTTTACCGGATCAAATATTAACTTAAATCCTATCTGTCACATTGAATGTTTCCATTTATTTTGAAGTGGGACTAAATCCAACAGTAGCTGTTTGTAAAGGACCTGCATTCTGTGACACTGTGCGCTTTTACATGTTCCTTCAGTAGTTCTGATTAAATTATATACTTTTTGTTTTACTAGGTTAAAATCCTTGGATCATCTACCTTATAGATTAAATCTGCACCGTGTTGAGGATAAACATGGCAGATAAAATAACACTGAATCTAAACAAAGTACACTGACTGGCAATTAGGGTTGGGCAATAAATCAATAACAATATATTTTGCGATAGAGAATTTGTTCAATAGAATGTTGATAATTTCACTGAATGCACAGCATTCTGGGGGATGTAGGCAGAGGAAAGGCTTTAGCTGCTCGACCTCTCACATCCCAGCTAAGCAAAGCTGGTGGCATCAACKCACTCTTTGCTAAGCTAGCAACAACCTGTTGAGTAACATGTTCAGTAGCAGTTTCATGTTTCACCACTGTGCCTTAAAACTGCTTAAAATAAAAGTGAAYGTCGTGGAGTGAAAGGAGAAAACAAGAGCAACGGCTCGAGAAGAAATTGTGGATTAAAAAAAAAGAAAGGTCACGTCAGCAGTTTTAATCAGCTTTTTTTCCTCCTGGACCTTATTTTAAAGMATCTATAATTATCGATATCGACTGATATGAAACACTTATACTGTGATACATTCTTTCAGCCATATCGCCCAGCCCTAATGACAATCCACTGTTTATGTGACAACTTTTAGGTTTGTTTCAGTGTCGGTGTAGTGTGACATTTAAACATTGTTCTCGTCGGCTTTTTTTCCTTATTGTAACAGGTTTTGCGTTCGGTACATGGTAAACCAGTCAGGTGAAAAGACAGTCCCAAAATTTCCCTCAGAGCTGTCATTGCGCCCCTCCCAGTGTTGGTAAAATCAACAAAGCGTTCTCGATAAATGTTCTTTGCGCTAAGATGACATGCTGAGAACTCTTCCTCTCTGCATGTTTGCACAAAAAGCAAAAGCCTCGCAAACAGGAAGCATGACCTCTTCCAGTCAGAAGACGACAGAGCATCATCAAATGTCACCATCTTATCAGCAGTAACGTCACCAACAACCKTTCTGAACACACTCTGGGAAAATGCAAGATAACGAGCAGGCAACTTGTGGTTCACTCACTGAGGTGTATGCCCGGCCACACATGCTGCAGCAGTAGGCCTTAGCGTTTTTGATGGCGTGTGCTGACAAGTGGATCTGCAGCGACGCRGAGTCTGAGTAGGCACGGTAGCAGTTGGGACATTTATACGGCTTGTCTTTATTGTGCTGCCTCTGGTGGGACTGTGGGAGAAAGAAACACAAGGAGAAATATTGGAAAAGGGGTACATGTTAAGGTTCAGTGTGTAGGCTGGAGGCATAAACCAAATGCTAATTAATTTACCACCACTTCACACATTTCTTYGAAAGATGAAAGGGTTTGAAATATCTCACTGTATTTCTACCAAAAGTTTGCTCAAAATTATATATAAAAAAACAATTCTGAAGAAACAGTCACTGTGTGAAAACTACAAGTATATATTTTAAGCTAAAATATAACTGAAGTTTTTATTTAAGCTAGGGTGTGCACTCTGCACTCTGGGGGGACATAAGAGAAAACCACATGTTGTACAGTGCAAAATACCAATGTTCTGAAGTATAATTTGTGTATGTACTAAAAAGAGTTACAGGAGTAAAAAAGAATGTTTGCAAAGAAATAAAAAAAATAAAAAAATATGCAACACTGCAAAAAATGTCCACCTAACCAAGTTTTAAAACCTTATATCAGCCAAAAATGTTTTTGATCTTGTTTTGAGACTGTTTTACTAAACAAGAACTGATTGTGTATGAATAATAATCTTGTTTTCAGAATGTGTAAGATTATTGGTCTTGTAATGGGCTCAACACACGGGAGGCGACAATCGCTTGCCCTCCTCCAGCTAAGCGACCGGCGAAAATAGTGCATGTGAAAGTTCGCGCTCGTACACGTAGACGTGCACACGCGAGCTTGCGACGCGACATATGAAAGTTGAAAAATGTTCAACTTTTGTTGCTGTCGCTTAGCATATAACCAATCAGCGAGGGTTTCATTGACTGACCAATGAGAGGAGAGTTACACTTTCACCAAGTGATTACTAAAAAAGGCAGCTTTGTGGGAATTTGTTGGTGCCAGGATGAAGTTATCCGGTAAGGTTTTCCTCAAAATTGTATCTTGGTGAGCGTTTGTTTTTCAATTTCATTAGCATCGCAAGATTTGTCACGTCCGTAATGCACACCCCCTTTTTTGTGAACCACCAATAACTTTTACAAGAGGTAGTAGAAGAACCAATCAAATTTTGTGAAGACAAGCGACCTGAGAGCGTAATTCGCAATGCTGCATTCGCTATCGCGTCCCGTGTGTCGGGTTTCACTCTGGCTGCGATAACAGCTGTTAATCACTGTAGTTTGTCGCTGCCCATGTGTCGAGCCCTTCAGCCTTAAAATTTGACTCAAATTAAGTAAAACATTTCTGCCAATGGAGTAAGAAATTTTTACTTTGTAAAATGGTATTCTTAAAATACTTGATTTGACTCATTTTTTTCTTATTTCAAGAATCTTACCAAGTAAAATTTTCTTACTCCATTGGCAGAAATTTTTTTACTTAATTTGAGTCAAATTTTCAGACTAAGACAAATAATCTTACACATTCTGAAAACAAGATGATTATTCTTACAYAATYAGTTTTTGTTTAGTAAATCAGTCTCAAAACAAGATCAAAAAGACTTTTTGGTTGGATATAAGATTTTAAAACTTGGTAAGATGGACAGTTTTTGCAGTGAACTCAAAAGTTTAAGTGTGTCAAACGTGGAAAAATGTGTAAAAATCACAAAATTGTAACTGGGTAAAAATGGAAAAAATATTTTGTTATGTTGTGCAGCATACTACTACCAAAAGATAAAGCAATACAATACTTATCCAGCATTATTTACTGGAAAACTGCTCACCCAGATACAGGGCAAAAATGTTGAACAGATAATGAGTGTGCTTCAATGACTTTCATATAAAAGAACATGAATCTTGTGATTTAAAGCGAGAAGAAAGCAGAGTCCTCACTCACCTGAAGGTTAGACAGCTGAGTAAAAGCTTTTTCACATCCAGGGTGAGCACATTTATAAGGCCGATCGCCAGTGTGGATTCTGTAGCAAAAGAAACAAAGATTTTAGAAACAATTTTTATGATAGCAGCTGAACTACAAAACCAGCCATTACAAATCCAGATCCATGTTTTACATATTTTCCCTCAAAAGCAAATCTGGTATCAAACAAAGCAAAAGTGTGACMATGAGTCATTCAACGGAAACTTGTGCTTTTGGAGCAGGGACACTTCCAAAAAATGTAAGAAACAATCCACAGAACCTGGATCATGTATAACATAATAACGTACTATAAATTTAAAAGGATGTTCTGATAAAATAAATGATAATGCAAGTWTTGTTTGTCTACTGTGACACCAACCTGGTGTGCTGCTGCAGGTGCGACAGCTGGCGGAAGGAGTTCTCGCAGTAGGAGCAGTGGTAGGGTTTGATACCAAGGTGGATGCGCAGGTGCTGGGACAGGTAGGAGGCRTTGGCAAACGTCTTGGAGCAGTGGGGACACTTGTGGGGTTTGGCCTCTGTGTGGGACTTGGAGTGAATCTGCATCTCAGACTTGGTTAGGAAGGTGAGCGGGCAGACTTTGCATCTAGATGTTGGGAAGAGACGGGAACACCACGGCATCGGACAGAGTCAGGGGAAGTTTGGTGAGTACTACAGACTAAAGCAGAACACAAAGTTCAACCGGTTCCTTGGTTATAAACTGAAGCAACAACCAAATCTGAAAGATAGTTTATGTCTAAATTAGCTGTGTCACATAAAGACAGCTAAAATCGAAAAAAAAAAATATATATATATATACAGTATATATATACAGTATATAAYAAAGTCCACAATTCCTGCTTCCATWGGATTTAGGAGGAAAAGTAGCAGCCAGGTGCTGCTAATCCAATGCACTTGATTAACGCACTGTCCATTTTCCAAGGAGTGGGTGTCCCAACAAATTCACCCCAAGGTCAGACCGTACAATGCGCTGAGAAACTGCAAAAGACCCAAGAGCCTCAGACCCTACAGAACCTCTAATCACAGTTAAATGTTGGAGGGCATGGCGGGACAGTTAGAGACAGAACAAATATGGCTCGTTTGGACTGGTTGTCCAAACCTCCTCTCAACAAAGAACATGGCAGCACAACTTAGTTTAATCTGAATGAATCACAAAACTTCTGGGAAAATATCCTCTGGACAGATGAGACCAACGTTGAGATGCTTACCCATAATGCACAGCTCTGCGTGTGGAAAATGCGTTTTTCTCTGCAACCCATATTTTAATGCTTTTACAATTTACCATATTTGCATAACGACCCCCTAGAACAGGGGTGTCAAACTCATTTTCACAGAGGGCCACATGAATGTTATGGTGGCCCTCATAGTGCTGTTAACTTTGATGTTTCATATTTAACTTTGACTAAACAGTTCTTTAACACATCCTCTTCTAAACACTGATAAGAACTAAGTGTACGACTGACTAAATCTGAAATAAATATAGAAA
>NW_013952580.1:231450-239249 GCF_001266775.1 Austrofundulus limnaeus | reverse complement strand
CCTGTACCCACAACTATTTTTGGATGATAAACATTTGTATCAGGTCAACTAAACATGGGCACATAGTAACAATATTTATTATTATACATTTTTACATTTTAGGCAACTAAGGCAAAAATGTAATTAATTTAGAAAATCTTTTCAGGACCCCACCTTGATGTTTCAGGACCCCACTTTGGGTCCCGACCCCAATTTTGGGAACCACTGCCCTAGAAGTTACTCTAATTGTTTCAGATTGAAGGTGGAGAATAATGCAGCAAAAAGACCAAGCAGAAAAATATATATATTGCAACTAAAATGACAATGGCACATTTTCTACTAGCTCAGATTCTGAGTTGTCTCAACTAAAGTTTCTACCATCCAGCCAGAAGCTTTGATTATGAATTTATCATTTCAATTCTTGGTTTCCTGTTTTATCTCAGACTTTTATTAAGGTTGTTTTTTTTATAGGAGACCATAGATAGCCTGCAGTAAATAACTCACAGTTTGTGATGCAGAGCGGTTAAAAACCAGCAGCAGCAGCTTCTTGTGTCTAACCTGTAGGTTTTGCCCTCTTTGGGTGCCACAGTGACACAGCCTTGGTCAGCTAGAATGGGGTAGGGCACCACGAGCAGAGGCCCCGAGGAGTTTTCGGCTTTTATCTTCTTCCGTCCCCTAGGTGCCTTCGGCGGGGGCCCCAAAAGTCCTGCCAGGCCTCCGACCTTCATATGATCCACTCCAGGGCCGCTGGCCAGCCCGGAGATGATGTTCACAGAGGGCGCACCGCCCAGGCGGTTCTGGCTGCTGGACGTCGGAGTGGTCGGGGTCAGGGCCTCCGAGGTGYTGTGGTTGTCAGGTCGAGATGAAGGGGCCAGACCTGGGGGCGGGGGGAACCAGAACCACATTAGCACTCCTCAGAGCTACGTGCAGTATAGCTTTCTGCAATTATAACACATTTAAATTATGTGTTAACTTTATTTCTGTATRATACGAAAGCCAGACACTCAAGTAAAGTCTTATTTACCATCAGTCAAACCACTKTGCCTCAGTCTAAACGGCAGTACGATTACTTTTTAGTACAACAATAACTGCTAGGGCTGGGTTAAAAACAATTGATTTAATCGATCTGGATCAATTCTCGTTCAAATTTGGGAAGATCGATTCATAAGTCATGAGATTGATTTTTTCCCCATGGGTGTTGTTTGCGATGAAGCTGCACATTTCCATACTATGTGTCACTCCTGGCTTGCCGTAGGTTTACATCCAGGTGACGGTCAGTGCTAATGTTAGCTCCTTATAACAAGTTGTCTGAGTAAAAAAAACAACAACAACTGAGGAATCAAACATTACAGCTGATTCTCAGCTGAACTTAAAGATAACAGAGACCATGACAACTTCTGTTTGCAAAGATTTGTGCTCAGACGTGGTAGCGGGAAGCAAAGCTTCGAGCGGCTCGAACCAAAACTACGGTATGTAAACATCTGAAACTGTTCTCCTCAACATGTATAAATGTGTGAAAGACGTCAGTTTAACAAAATCGTTTAGTTTTGTTACCAATGTTATAACATCTTAATGTAATTCACAGTGATGGAATGTTTTAGCTGAAGTACTCTTTTTTTCTTTCTTTCTTCTTGTTCAAAAGGTAATAGAAATATTACAAATATACAATTTTCAAATGCTCAAAAGAGTGGGCAGAAGTTAACACTTATATTATCCCACCTCTTCTCTTGTAACCTTATTCCATCACTTCTTAATGATCAAGAAAATTATTCTTAGCTTCTTAAAAAACTAATGTATCCAACAACACTTTCTCTTGCAATTCCTTTTTAGTTTAAACTTGTTTAAACTTGAGACAGTTTTGTTTCAAGATTAAACTCCAATTTACAAGTTTGCCCTTAATGTTTATAATTTTACCAATGCACCAAGTTAGAATTAGTTTCTACTATTTGCAGAATTAGTTTCTTTGAGAACATCTTCTATATCAAAGTAAATGTGTTACTGCTTGATATCCTTAAAGGCACAGTGTGTAGGATTTTGTCAATTCTTTTAGCTGAAATTGAGATAATCACTAATGACAACAATAAAAAACATGTCTAATCATTGCAGACAAAGACCTTGTTTTATTATTTCTACCTTATAAAAAGCTGTTTATATCTCCATGGTCACGGGTCGCCACTACAGGCAGCCGCCATCTTGCACCGCCATCTTGTCTAYGAAGGCTCATGAAGGACAAACTGCGGTGGCGGCGTCAAACATGGTTTTAGTTGTAATACTATAAATGTAATATTTGTTGTCTGTCATTGTAGCTGGGATAATTTTACTTATTAAAGCTCATAATCTTACCACTTGAAACATCACTAGCCCTGAAGCTGCTGGTAGACATYGCGGTTGGAATTATCAAAGGTTTTTGACACCTGAGAGACACTAGCCTGGTCCTTGCCTTCCTACGCAGCTCCGCTCAATTCTAGTTTCCCTTCGCTGCTCAGTCTGGGACTTCTCCCACTGAGATGGATTTCGCTGGCAGATTTTTAGCCGGGCCAATCAGAGAACAGAACGTAGATTTTCTGCGCAGTGTCTGCTTGTAGTTTATTTTACCTGGGCCAATCAGCAAACAGAATGAGGAGTTTTGAATGACGTCGATGTTCTGCGCGGTGTCTGCTACGTATTTTAGCATACGGCAGTGGAGGAAGTGAATGAAGCCAGTCTGTGTTGATAAGGCTTCCAAATTAAATTAAATTTGTCTGACAAAGCAGCAGSTCACATTTACAGTCGTCTCGTTCGGCTCGGTACTTTTCTCCTCCCAGTAGGGTTGTTTACAGCACACGCGATTTCCAGTTAGCTTCTTAGCTTAGCCTCCATCACAGTGACAACACACACATGTTTCAGCAGAGGCCACGCCTCCTGCAAGAAACGATTCTCTATGCATCAAGTCCAGACCCTAGTACGAAGCAAAGTGAAGGACAGGGTCTGGTTTTAACCAGGCTGGAGAGACACCTTAGCAACTCCTTTGCGTTTGGAAGCAGGGGGTGGGGGTGGGGGGAGGACCAGGGAGGATGATTCAACAACTCAAACATTAGATGTCGCTGAAAACAACAAATCCTACACACTGTGCCTTTAACTAATTTAAAAAACAATCAAACTGAATCATGAATCGTCGTGAATTGAATCGATTTGGGAAATCTGAATCGATACCCAGCCCTAATAACTGCATTACCTGAGCGATGGTTGACCCGGCCAGATTGCTCACTAAGCTGTCTCATGTGCCAGTCTTCCCACAATCCTTTGGCCTTCACCGCTGCCTTGTCATCTAGACTTCCATCTGGAAATTATGAGGTGATGGAATAACAGTTATAATCAGTAAACATCCACATTTCAGAATCAGCTGCAGAACATACTTAGCTTGCTAATGTCAACTTAGAGGTAGACTATGAATGCAAATATGGCTTCTAATGAAATTAGTCTTGTGAGCACAAACAGAGTGGTACCTGGTCCAGAGCTGGAGGCGGGGCGAGCGTGCAGAGCGATGTCCGGCTGTCCGGARCCCTGCGGCTGCGTGGCGTGGTGGCCCGGCACCTGCTGCGGCTTCGGCATGCCGTGCTGAGCGCCGCCGTCCGGGGACGAGGCAGGCACGAGCAAYGACTGCTGAGACGGGGAGGAGGTGGGCGGCAGGTGCAGCGGTCGGATCTTCTCCGCCATCAGCTGCTCCTTGATCTTGTTAATGAGGACCAGGTTATCCAGCTGAAAGGGTTAACGGGTCATGCTMAACAGAAAACAGCTGACCGTGTGTGAATGTCATTCATGCCCTYCGGAACAAAAAACAATAACTCATCGAAGGACAGAAAATAGGAGACAAGCTAATCTAATTTAATCTGGCAGAACATGTGAAAAGTCTCAGCCTAGGATTTATAKTTTCTGTGATGAAACTTTTAGAAAACGGCTGAAAAGACATTCACACATGGGAACACCACAGTAACCAAATGTCAAGAGTGAACTTACCTGGCTTGGCATGGATGGAGGCGGTGGCCAGAAGTACGGGTTGTTAAATCGAGGCTCTGCCATCCTAAAAAAAAAAAAAAAAGAAGTCAGGTTATATTTAACGAGTTAATGTCTTATCACAGATTTATCCAGTCAGGTTAACATGAACAAAACCACACTTAAACTCAGCTCACACAGCCCGTTTCATCTTTTATCCTTTTTAAAAGTCCACATTTTACACGCATTTCCATCAAACTCACATTAATTAAGCTTTACATGGACACCTATGCTAAAWTACATTACATCAAGGTTTAGCGAACAACTTCTAGACCTACTAAATTTATTTTATTTGTTACTGTAAAGCACTTCCTATGGGTGTGTCTGCAAACATCAGCATTTAGGTCCATATCCTTGCTAGCTGTGATTTTGTTGAATTCCCTTGTGAAATAGGACAGGGCGATATTGGCAAAAAACATTCATCACAATTAATAGTGGAGTTAGCCGATAACAATTAATATGAATAATAATAGATGACAATTGCACTTGCATGTAGCCAACGTTGTGGCCTTGGTCCGCCTTTTCTGACTTTCCTTGTACTCTGATTTATGTTGGTGTTTCAGGTAATTAATAGGGCTCACAGGGTTCGGGTTAGCATCAGTTGCTTTATGCTAGAGTCGGGCAAAAAAATATGTGCAATTAATTGTCAAATAAAATATTTGCTACATTGCAAATTAATGCCATTATTGCCATGTGATGACGTATTTTTGTGTATCAAGTACATGTGAGCCTGTGGCATATCTGCTGCTACTTAAGGTCGGTTTCAACTCTCAGCTTACTATTTTAACCTGCTAAAATGAAGACGTCAGTTTTGACAATTTGTAAGTATAGTTTTGGAACACAGGGTAACTGATTTAGAGTCATAAACACACAAGTGCAATTGTCATCTATTAATCGTCATATTAATCTTTATCGGCTAAATGCCAGAATTAATCAGGATTCACTTTATTGCCAATATTGCCCAACCCTACCCTGCGCTGCCTTACACCTTTAGGCCTGACTGTGATCATGTGCCGCACACAAAAATACCACATGGCACTAATTGCAGTAATTGCAAAGTGGCAAATATTAATTGTTGGCAATTTTTCTGACGATCAATTATGCACAACAGGATTTTCTCAACCCTTGTTCGAAAATAGCAAATACTCCTCGCTTTTGCTTGTAACTAAATTTGGCAGTTATGAAATCCTCCAAGGGTTTGAGGTATCGTGGCTGGGCTGCCCTTGGTCCAAAATGACCCTTGATTTTTTTGCGGTATTATAATATCCCTCGTGAGCCAAGTCTGATTCAAAGTATACTCATCAATGTTTGAATGTCAACAAACAGCTTGTAATAGTTGGCAACAAATCCAGACTTTATTGATTTTGCTAATTTATTATAAATCATGCGGTAGACATTTGGTAGCGTAGTTACTTTTATCATAAATAATAAACTACCAGGCTCTCACACATTCTCAGTTTTCTTATAACACTTCCAGACAAAACAGAAACAAAAAAATGGCAGCCTTATTTTTACTCCTTTATTATAAAACACGTAGTTAATGAYACATATTTAGTAGTTACTTTTATCATAAATAATAAAACATAAAGGAAGTTGCATATTTTGACAACCGTTATGGCTTTAAGTCAAAGAACCGAAAACGTTTGCCAGTTAGCACAATTGTTTATTCACGGGAAAAGCCTGAAAATAGGTTGACAACAACATCTAAACAAAAAAATACGTTTGGGATGGAGAAATCTAAATTTTGTATTACTGTATTTATGTGCAGATTTATTGAATATTGTATGCAGATCAAAAATGCTTTGTTTACATTGAGTGCATACCTGCATTCCATCACTGAATTAAAAAAAAACAACTACTGGAGCAAACTAAATCTGCACTGCTGTTTAGTTCAGGATAACCTTATACGTTTGGAATAATTGTTTGCAAAATAGACACTTTTAAGCAAATTAGGATTAAAGTGAGAAAGGTTGTAAAATTAGGCCTACAGAGCTGACACTTAAAAAAACAGAGCTATAGCTGTTCAGCTTTAAGCTCGCCTCGGCTCCTTTTTTGGATTCCTGGGGGAAAAAAAGAAAAGTAAGTGTCCGTCGCTTTAAATTTTCAGAGAAAAGGAAGAAGAGAAAAAAAGAAGGGGAAACTTTGCTTTCTTTGACTTTTCGGACATCGTGTCTTTCTGGGAGCAGCTGGTTCGGACTGACGGAGGGGCTCTCACACATTCTCAGACAGTTTTCTTAAAACATTTCCAGACAAAAGAGAAACAAAAATGGCAGCCTTATTTTTTATAAGGCGGGACGCCATATTCTGCAGAGCACCCCCCCAAAAAATATATATTTGTAGGAGCGGTGAGCACAATGGAGGGTTTAAAAACAGAAGAAGAAGCGACCGAGAGACGAACACAAAGGTGTGTTTATTGTGTCAAAGGCAGGAATGATTGTTTACGGCAGGTTTGAATAGCCCGGCCTCCCCAGCTCTTAAAAAAACTGACACTTCCTACAACAACCATGCCCTGTTGAAAAAAAAAATACAGGACGGAAACGGACAAGCTGGACTCATTAAGTCCAAGAACACGTCGATGCTTCAGAGTCCAGAAATATCAGCAGCACACAATGCCTCACCGCCCGAAACACGACAACAAAATCCCACTTTGTAGGGCTGCCGTTCCCCCCCGCGGTCTGTAACTTTTGGGCAAACCAAAGGAGGGAAATTGAGGGATTTTTTTTTTGTGTGTGCACACATCCGGGACGCGTTCGCTTCTCGGAGGAATGCACGGCGGAGAAAGCACAAAAAAAACATGCACAAATACCTTGTGTCCCGCTTGCAGATATTGTCTTGCGAGTGCAGCTATAATATAAAAGGTTGATGTTCTGTCTGCCTCCAGTCGGACCACCGCTTCCGGGTCGCCTCGTTCACTTCTGGGTGCTGCTGCAGGCTCGGTACAGTCAAGCTACACTACACGAGCACAGACAAGGGGCACATATTTCCTCKGGGTTCTTGTTGTGATCACTGTTTTGTCGTTTTTTCACCCACGTTGTTACAGTTTTGGTGCATCACGGTGTTATTTTTAAGGCGTGTCTGGTTAGTTCCTTTTCAGTCATTTCACTCAGTACAACACACAGTTGTATATGGGACACGCGCGCCTGACTGAAGCCACCTCTAATCACGTCTTTAGACCGGTGACGTGGTGACGTTGAACGTCGGGTGACAGGCTCCGCCTTCACCCTATAAGTTCGGAGTCACCAGCGTCGTTACTCAGTTCTATCGCCCTTCACCTAGCGATAGTCACCTCTAAACCTGAGCTCATATAGCTGCTGCTAGTTAGCTCAGCTTCTAAGGTTCTTAGAGGTGCTTAAAGGCTAGCTTTACTGGTGCTAACGGCGTTACCTGCTGGTTCGTGTGTCTGCCGCTTGACACTACTTAAGTGACCTTAATTTTCTGCTGAAAATCTGTTTTGCAGTTCACGATGAGCACAAAACCACCTTCGAAGAAGCCAAAGTATTTTGTTCGCCCCTGTCCTCAGGGGTGCGGCTTTAAGCTTCATGAGAAGGACCAGCATGAGGCCTGCCCGGCCTGCCTATGAATCATTCACGCTCAACGGGCGCTTGTGGAGCCCGAGTCCTGCCGGGCCTGTGCCGGACTTTTGCGTCCGACACTGGAGAGGAGAGTGAAATTCCTGGAGAAAATGCTGGGGGAAACTGCTGTTTTCCGACAAGACCCGCTGCTCTCCGAATCCAGCCGGCGGCTCAGTCCGACGAAGACGAGGATTCGGCGGTCGAAGCCCCCGCTGC
>NW_013952580.1:225257-230838 GCF_001266775.1 Austrofundulus limnaeus | reverse complement strand
ATATACAAGTGTGTGTTGTACTGAGTGAAATGACTGAAAAGGAACGTAAGGTTATGAATATAACCACGATATAAACGCGATAGTAAGTCCAATTTTGGTCAGAAACATCTAAGAAGCAGTGAAGTCACAAAGTTCAAACTGTAATGCAATATTAAGAAAAAACACTAACATTACTCAGTTTTATTTTCTATAGTAAGGCCATGGTAGCATTACCAGTGGTGGGATGCGCTTAAGTGCATTTTTCATGTGTACTTTACTTATGTAGATTTAATTGTTGGTCCTTTTGACTTTTACTCCACTACATTTCTGTAATTGCATTACAAGTTACATTCATGTCACTTCACATTACGTTTGTAAAATAATTATTTATTTTTTTGGTTTGAAGTAATCAGTGGCGTGAGGGGAATTGCGGTCCACTGAACTACTGCAAAGCAGGAAAAAAAAACATTAGACCCTCCCTCAAGAAGAGCAAGGCGATTCCGCATCTCCTGCTGGAGCATCAGTGGCAGCACTARCACACCCAAAGTGGATTCCACCACGGAGAGAGGAAATGCACCACCCATGGCCTTATTTAAGTTAACCGCTTCAAAAAACAATTGTGGAGGTTTGATAGAGGAGGTTGGTAGCAAATTTACATCTTCTGTAGCTGTTGTCACAATCTCCGATAACGCACAGAATCACAAGTGTGAACAGTGCCACTGAGGGTAAACACAAAAACAAACATTATCTGCAGCATTATTAACTAAAATTGCACACAATAAGGTATTAAAAATGCTCATACAGTAGGCACACTTCATGATATTGTAGAAGCAAGTGCTTACTTTTACTCAAGTACAAATGTTATTACTTTTACTAGAGTACATGTTTGTCTGTTTATCTGTACTTTTACTTAAGGACAGTGTTTGAGTACTTTCTCCACCACTGAGCTTTACCAGAATGYAATAGTTCCTTTGACAAAAACATGTTGTGTGGCGTATCAGAAATCAGCAACTTGAACCTAAAAAACACTGATAGTGGTTCAAGCAAATGAGTTGTAGTTTTTACCTCTATAGTTTATCATCTGATAGTTACACAAATTTTTTATGTTTAATATGTTTATGGTAAAGAAAATGGATGAATGAGTAATACTTTGATTAGCTACTCAAAGCCCTTTACAGTAAACCAAACTGACGTTTTCACTCACAATGAGGAACTTTTGGGTTCTTTGAGCTCTGTGAGGGTTTTAGGAACTACAGGGCTTCCTAAAGGTCAAAGTCTTTTTTACTCTGGGTCAAATAGTGCAGATAAGCGTGCAAGTGGGAATAAGATGAGTGACAACAACAACACTGTGATTTCTTTCTCAAATATCAGACCAACCACAAGTTTCACTACAGCTTCCTCTGCATTTTAAACCCCTTGTTTATCCCCCAGCAGGAAACTCTGAAGAAAAGTTTGTAGTAAAATTCAGCACATAATAAAATATTTATACAAAAGTGCAAAATAAAAAAAGACACAAAATAGATACTTATTGTAAAAAAAATACTACATTTTAAGAACCAGTGTTTTTACATTTCTGCAGTTTTTTTTTCTTCTTGAAACACGTTCTTGCGTTTTGTTTGTTCACTCAACCAATCACAGTGCAAAATGTGACCTAATCAATTTTAGGTTTCTCATTTGGACCAGTTATTGCGCAGCTGTGTCAGAGTTGTTTCCGCTCGCATTAGACAAATAAGAATCGAAAAAGAAATTATGTAATGAAGCAGTTCTGTAAAATCCAGTTGACCACATCCGCTTAGGTTCWAACCCCTCCAGAAAAAAAAGGAACTACCTTCAGGACGAAAGCACCTCTGGCTGCATTTTAATTCTCTCTTTTTTACGACACCAAAACAATCCCTTTATTTAAAAAGTACACTTTCACTTCAAATCTTAAGAGTCATACTTTTTTTCCTGTAAATATTCTCTTCATCAGAAAGCATAAACTGAGTTTAATAATCATAAATTCTAACTGACTCCTGTCTCATCAAAGGGTTAAACCAACACTAATATTACTCATGTATGACAAGTGTTTATGTCACTGGTTTATGTCTGAACCGCATGAAAATCACATAGATTCGGTGGAATTACAAAAATTGTACAAGTGAAGTGCTGACGTTGCCAACAGTTGCTACTCTGGTTGTGTGTGTGTGTGGGTAAAGGGGAGTGTTACGTGATCTCATTGAGTTTCCTGTTGTTCACAGCACTTCTCTCTAAAAAAAAATGCTGTCTTTCCTGACCTACAAACCCACGACCAAAAGACCCGGCAGTTCTGCGCCAACACTTTATTCGAGTCAGGCTCGGGAAATCTGCTGATGAGTTTGAGCTGGAACGCCTCGTCCTGTTCGTAGACACACCAGAGCCAGCTCGCAGTGACAGCTGAATTTATTTTCTGTTTGCTTTTCGTTCCTTTCTTTTTCTTCAGATGATTGAAACAAGAACTCATCTACAGGTGGTCCTTTAACCTGCTTACAGTCTGCGCTCCTGACATGGATTTTGTGTGGGTGAGTAACTCAGTCCTGCTATTTGAATAAGGCCCAGGCCTTCCTTGAAAAAGAGATCCGTGATCTCAGTGGGATTTGTTAGAAAAAGATTATTATTAATAATAACAATAATAATGATGCTGATGATCTTTTTAGTGAAGGCCTTCCCTATGAATTCATTCTTTATTTAATTTTTTTGTGTGTGTTTTTGAGGGGCAAGAAATTACATTGGTACAGTTAATGAAGAGATCATTATTATTATGAATATTATTATTTACCTCTAGCTAGAAATATTCTTATATCTTGCGCCAAAATATGATAGGTTTTGTGTTTTTATTTTTTGCTTCACGATGCTGATTAAGGTACATAGGAAGTCATGAGTGTCTGTTTAGTAACTGTAGAACTAGGCCTGTCACGATAACACATTTTACTGGATGATAAATTGTCTTAGAAATTATTGCAATAAAAAATAATTTTGTTTGGAGGCCAGTTTAAACTAATATAATGATATAACCCCCTCGTTGATGGAAGTTTACATTAAAATTTACTAAAAAAAACTGTTGGCAATCTCAAGTTTTGGCATGGTGCCTTGAGGGCATCCTGAGGCATCGTCAGCTGTATGAAGGCATCAGAAAACTGAAGACGCTCCTTTTAGCTAAATGTCTGTTCACGGGTTACAAGACCATGCACCTGGCAAATACCTGATGCCAGAGTTCTCCACGTTAAAGATTTGAAAAGAGGGAGGCATGAGGAAAACAAACAGGCAAATGAATGTTATCCTTCTCATTTTTTTATTTATCATCCTCGTTTTTTTTTTTTTTGTCGTCTGATTGATTTATTGTTTGTTGTGACAGGCCTGTGTAGCACTAATGTTCTACAGTTCTCAAAGCAACACATCCTAAGTATATAAAACAATTTGTGACTTTTGGATGCAGCGATTCTTTGCATTTATTCTAGTGGTTACATTTTAATTATGATCTGTGATTTGAAGAAAGACAGAAATCCTTCATGTTGACTCCTTGTCCATTAGTAACAGAAGCGGACATATTTAAAAGATTAAACAAACAAAACTTAATTTATTGAAAACTTTAGATTTTTTTTTACATGTACCTTCTGTAGTTTTATTTCTGCGTTTCTGGATCGGCAGATTAGATTGCACTAATCTGACAATAATATAACATTCTGTGTCATAAGATAATCAATGTTTATTGGGTTCCAAAGTGAATAAATTTATGATTTAATTTGGGAAAAGCATTGGTAATTCCCATTTTTGAGCAATCAAACAGTAAAACTAAATAGATCAGAGAAAGGGTTGCAAAATAAATATGTCGGTTAAGCTCAGTTTTCTCCTTTTACATCAGCTCATTGACCATTAAAGTCCCACATGTTTTCAGTAACTGTCATCAAAGAAGATTGTAGGTTTCACAAACGTTTAGTTTTTTCTATTTTTTCTGATGGACAAATCAAAACCTCACAGTTCTGGTACAATTCTGAAAGAGACGACCTCAAAAACATTTAGGTCAGTGGAAGAAGCGGTCGTCATTCAGTCATTTTAAATGATTTGTTGCTTTTTGAGACAGCAGTGAATTTATCAGAAGAGATGGAGGAAAAACATGTCATGACCTTTATTACAGCTTTAAAAGTAAATCTTCCGAAACGTGGCTGTATGGTTTAGGACTTGAGTTTTAATCAATCACTCAGTAAACAGCTCATCTTTAATGATCACGTCTCACCAGGACCACATCGGCTAACACCATCTGTAACAATACAACCACAGGCCCACCATTCGGCTACACCATTTATAAACCACCATTTATAAACCTTTAAAGAGATCCTCAAACTGGCTTTTCATTCCTATTCCTTCATAGGATGGTGAGACATTTGTGGTTATTTGCAACTAAATGTCAGATTATCTGGTAATCACAAAATGGTGGTTTTTTAAAGTTTATTGTAGTAGTTAGTACAGTGCATCATGGCTATTCAACTGGTGGCTCAGGGGCCACATCCATCTCTCGGGTTAACTCATTCCAACCCACTGATCTGTGATAGACAGTGGTGGGCACCAGCCCGCTAAAGCACAAATCCGCTAATTGCGGACTTAAATAGTTTGTTTGCGCTTTAGCGGTGTGCTTTCTAAAATTAAAATGCAGTACCACTAATAACTAATTATCTACCAGTCATCATTATCTTGAACAGCAGAAATTATGGTTGTTAATGAATCACAACACATGTGATCTATCCAACAGCACTCTTCCCAGATAAACACACTTATTGGAAAGGTATACATCCTTGCTGACTGTTGCTTTCGGTCACGGTTCTCATTTCCCACAATGCTTTGTGTCTGCTTACATAGCAGGAAGGCAACGTTTAGAATCCCTGTCCCAGTAAAAACAGTTAATGTTTGTAATCCATACTAAAATTTTGTGTGTATTGATTTATTTTACTTTACAATCGGAGCTCATTTAAAAAAAATAAAAAATAAAGTTTAAACGCTGGAGCTCAATACTTAATGTAATTGGTCGAAGCAATCGTCCAACGGGGTTAGAGACGCAGAAATGATTTAAAGATGTTATGCTGATGAAGACAGACATCTAGTGGTCAACTGGAACAACAACATGGAAAACATTAAAATCCATGCTCTTATTTTGAAGGGAAGATAGTTTCCTGTACTCCGTGATTTCGTTTCCTGTCACAAATCAAATCTGTCATGTACCCAGTATGCATCGCTTCAGTTTTCCAATAAACAGTTTTAAAATTACTTTATTGATGCATCTTTAATGAAAAATCTACAACAAACAAAAGAAGACAAAGAAGCAGCCGAACTAGCAATCCTCAATAACTTTAATTTTTTACACCAGGAGCCAGAGGTCTGTTTCATGAAATCATATCCCCAGCAATCGGCAACTGTAGGATTAAGCTGTTAAAGGGCTCATACACTGCTAGCTGGCAGTGTTGTACATAATATTGTACATGAATTACAGTGGTTTGCAAAAGTATTCATACCCCTTGAACTTTTCCATATTTTGTCACATTACAACCACAAACATAAATATTTACACCAGGAGCCAAAGGTCTGTTTCATGAAA
>NW_013952580.1:222013-225065 GCF_001266775.1 Austrofundulus limnaeus | reverse complement strand
ACCCAGAATGCATCGCTTCAGTTTTCCAATAAACAGTTTTAAAATTACTTTATTGATGCATCTTTAATGAAAAATCTACAACAAACAAAAGAAGAAGACAAAGCAGCAGCCGAACTAGCAATCCTCAATAACTTTAATTTTTACACCAGGAGCCAAAGGTCTGTTTCATGAAATCACATCCCCAGCAATCGGCAATTGTAGGATTAAGCTGTTAAAGGGCTCATACACTGCTAGCTGGCAGTGTTGTACATAATATTGTACATGAATTATCGCCAGCTAGTAAGTGTCAAACTGAACTTGTGCTTTGATACTTACTTCCGCTAGTTTTTCTATGGCATGAGCGCTTTTGAAGTTGCGGACTTTAGTATTTTCATAAGCGCTTTAGCTTTAGAAATTGCAGAGCTAATTTTTGGATTAGTGTTTCTCACCACTGGGGATAGAGAGAAATTCAAAAATAAACTTTTTAAATGATAAATTAAATTCACATAATGATAATAAATGCTAAATTAGTTGAGTGGTCCTGCAGTACATACAGCATGGCCTGAAAAGAAGCATTTATATAAACTAATGTGCATGGAAAATATGTATACATAAAGGAGTTTCTCTGGATAAAGTATTTCAAACAACTGCAAASAGCTTGAAATAAAGATTTTCTTAGAAATATTTTTGAAGGGTTTCGAGTGGAATTAATCGGTGTTTTGGCTTCAGCAAGCAGTGGATATGAATTGTTCAACCGATGAAGCTGTTTGAACATGGGATGCACGGGTTATCTGGTCAAAATCTTTTGAACCGCATGTTTCCTGCCTCCGTCATTAGCATGGTTTTATAGAGTTTTTTTACAGAGCACTTTGTAGAAGTTGCGTCACCTTGTAAGCTTGAATGAATGAATGTTTCCCAGTCACCCAAGGCCCGATTGTCCACCTCCGATTGTCAAACCCATAATGTTTTTCTTTCAGTTTTCTTTCTCGATCCTTGCCCTGGTCTTCGGAGGAGAGTGTTTCAATGAGGCGACGGAGCAAACCAGTGGTTCATGTTACGAAGTGTGCCCAGCTGGTATGTTTTCAACTAAATGCAGCACTGACATTGTACTGTAAGTGAAATATAACTTTAACTCATGCCTTGTCTTCTTTCCCAGGTTATTTCTGGGATAAAAGAGGTGGTCACTGCTCAGATAAAAAATACTTCTGTAAAAAGTGTGACAAAGACAGCTACACAGAGATTAAAAACCATATAAAACGATGTTTGAAGTGCAGCACTTGCAGTCGTTAGTATCTTCCTTATTGATAAGCTTTCTTACCAGCATAATGACATCATAAACAAAGAACTGAAAYGGTGTGTTTTGCTCTCAGATAGTGAGGTGGTAGTAAAGCCATGCTCGTTTACAAGTAATACAAAGTGTGGCTGTAAGCCTGGATTCTTCTATGTGCAAGAAAATATGTGCTGGGATTGCTCCAAAGTCACAGGTGAGTAAACTAGATTTACAGGAGTAAAATTACATTTATGTTATGTCTTTAAAAATAAACCCTCAATCAGAACCTTATTTTTCAGGTACCACTCATGCAGATTTTAAAAAGCAATGCACAAGGTGAGAAAAGTTCCAATCAGGAAAAGATGGATACATTGACTTATTGATTGATTTCAAGATTGTTTGTCATCAGCCTGGAGACAAAACAGATAGCTTTACTTGATGCAGCTTCTGATGTTTGGTGTTTCTTGGTTTTGTCACATTAACAATTTTTATTACTTTCATTTTAACTGAACTTGTAACAAATACAACTAAGAGGTTGCTCTGGAGATTGGCAAATTTGCAAAATAACTCTCATCTCAGGGAGTTACTTTCAACTTTGTTTGTTTATTTTGTTTTCAGTGTGTATAAATGTGACAAAACCATGTTAATAATCTGCCCACTTATTATTTGTTTTTGGATAATAAAAATGAATAGTGTTTCCAAATGTTTGACTCCGGAACGAGAGAGTTGAGATCCAAATAAATTTGATTAAGCCTCACAAATAAACAAATACCTCAGGACAATATGTCACATGGTTTATAAATCATAACAGTTTAATCTCAAACAATGAACTTATGTAGGAAATTTAATCAAAAAGTTTGAGGCAATAAAGATATTTTGTAATTTTAATTTGAAAAACGTTTGAAATTTGACTTTTATTAAATGCAAATTCTTTTTTTTTTTTTTAACTGAATAGCCTATAAGTTTTGAACCTAAAATGTATTAATTATTTATGGTCAAAAATCTTTTGTACATCTGCTTGACTGGTTGCTACTTGTACAAAAAAACACAATATTAAAAGAATAAATAAACAAGGTCTCAGAATTCTGTTTTTAGGTCTCTTCATGAAATACGGTACTTGTTTTCATTCAAGTGCCAATAAAAATATCCCAGTCTACTCTTCCTTTATAGTCCAGCAACTGTTTAAAAAATTGGGCTTCAAGTGTTTCAGAACTCTTTCCTCTATTTAGCAGGAGACTTTTTTTCAGGCGTAAACTAAATTTATACTTGAAATTATGCCTTTGACTCAGGTACTTAACCTCTGATATTAGCTCTGGATAAATTATTGAATGTTAGAAAGTAACTTTAATGAATTTTATCTCTGCTTTTTTATAACAAACTTCTTGAAATGAAGACTTTTTTTGTTGTTGAAAATTTCTAAATCAGAAAACAACTAAAACTAACAGCTTGTTGACACTCACATTTCGTTTATATTGGTTTAAAGCAAAACTCTTCTCATTCTTCTTTTAGTACTACAGTGTTGCCTTCTACAAATACATCTACAACTATGGTGTCAGTGACTACAAAAAGTAAGTAAACCCCTTAAATCTACCTGTTATCTATTATTATCAACTAGATCAGAAGACAGTACTTTATACTAATAAAATATACAGCGGGTAAAATAAGTATTGAACACGTCATCATTTTTCTCAGTAATTATATTACTAGAGGTGCTAATGACATGAAATTTTTACCAGATGTTGGTAACAACCCAAGTGATCCATACATACAAAGAAATCAAACCATAAATGTCCAGAAATGAAG
>NW_013952580.1:213102-221927 GCF_001266775.1 Austrofundulus limnaeus | reverse complement strand
GATCACTTGGGTTGTTACCGACATCTGGTGAAAATTTCATGTCATTAGCACCTCTAGTAATATATTTACTGAGAAAAATGTTGACATGTTCAATACCTATTTTACCCGCTGTACATGTTTGGATCTTGGTCATATTCAGTAATCTCTTCAAATATTCAATGATGAATGCAAAGATTAGGTACAGGATTAACCCTCTGGGCTTCCATAAATCACAAAAGGATAAATTAGAACCTGGTACCACAAAGAAAAAGATCACTAAAAACTTATAAAATGTCAAAATGTGTGCATCCTTTTTTATATTGGACCTTCTCTGGGACTAATGAATGTACTGTATTTGAAAGGTTGTAGTGGTATTTTTTTTCAATATTCACATTGTAAATAACATACATGCACAATCAAATAACAAAAAAAGATTATGTAGCGTTAGATTACTTTTTATACCATTGTCAACAACATATGTCTCTTTAACAGCTCCAACTTTTGCACCAATTCCATTGTTGGGACCAACGACGCCAGACCTCCTGCTAGATTGTACGTTTCAACTTCATGGATTCACAGTAAAATAATAATAATAATAATTGTCTGTTATTTGTAGGTTCAGCCAAACTAATTTTTATTCATATTATGAAAGTTTCTATAAGTTTATCATTGTGTTTGTTTTTTAAATAACTGTTGGGCAATAGCTCAGATTCCTTGAAGAATGGTTATACTGTATGGTGTATCGAAGAATGGTTATACTGTATGGTGTATCGAAGAATGGTTATACTGTATGGTGTATCTAAGAATTGTCAGAGTCTTACCTGTAGTAGATAGCAGTCAGAGCAATATCACTTTGGAGAGACAGAGAGAAATGCTCGTGAAGGGTCAAGCTAACAGCTAACCAGAAAATAGCCCACTTAGGAGCAAATTCACACAACTTAAAACAAGTCAGAACTCAAAAATTGAAGTTCTTTTTGGAAACGTTTTAAAACTTTTGTTAGATGGTTTCTTTACAGAGATGTTTTATTACTCTATTCAGTGTTTCCCCTAGAAAATTGCACTTGGGGGGAAGGGGGTACTTGTTTTATGAAAACATAAACTTATGTGACTCACCTTCAATTATGGTAATAAATTTACACATACATGAATATTTAATTGCCTAACTACATCCTAAAGTTAAGGACTCCTAATGCTAATTATTAACAATAATTTATCGTAGCAAATTCCTATTGATAATAAATGAACAGAACTGTGTGCAGCAGATGATCTGAGTCCAGAGTTCTCAGTTTGAAACCTTCTGGAGCTCTTCTGTGTGACTCTAGGTGTGACAGAGTGTGGATGGTTGATTGTCTCTTTTGTGTCCCTGATGGAGACTGGAGACCTGTCCAGGTGTCTCTGGTGAACTGGAGACCTGTCCAGGTGTCTCTGGTGAACTGGAGACCTGTCCAGGTGTCCCCTGTCTTCACCCAAAGGCAGCGAGGACAGGTTCCAGCCCCACCCTGACCCTGATTAGGAACATGGGGGACAGGAGGAGGATTTTTCTTTATAGCAGGAAACAGACATTTAATTATAAAACATGATTTATTTTATGTTAATCTGGATCAGTTTAGTGTTGTTTATAAATACATTTGACAGTTTTGTAGGAATGAACACGTTTGTAATGTTTGTTCAAAATAAACCTGCTTCTTATGACTTCTGTAACATGTTTTGAATAAAATATTATCAGTAAAAACCTCAAATCATGTCCTTTCTGAGAATTAGCTCTCTTGTAGATACAATATAAAGGATAACATTTAGAAAATGCAATTATGCAACTATCAAAAAAACTTCCTCTCAGTCACTGAAAATAATTTATTTATCACATTTTAAAGACCGATTATTATCTGGGCCCTTAAGGGTTAATGCTCCAGAACGGGACTGTCTGTCTGACCTGCGGTGTGTGTGTAACAGGAGAGGAGCTCAGCTCGATGTTTGAGTCCAGCAGGACCTGTACAACAGCTGATTCTGTCTGGATTTGAGTTTACAAACTACTCTAGTTACCTTTTAAAAGTTGAGGAACGTTACAGCTGCGCTGCTGATCAGCGCCCCGCCTGTATAATGGTAGGGGAAACGCTGCTATTTACACTAAAGACCATGTTGACTGCGGCCAATCAGTGACCTCCATCTGTTTTTTCACCACAGACTGGTTTTATATAGTTATTTGTGACCCATCACATCGAAACGAGGATTAAGTCCAAAAGTGGTTTATGGAGAAATAGGCAAATATAGTGTTTTGACTAAAATGTTAACAAAAATTGCATTTAGTCAAAATATAATGAATAAAAGCCTTATCAATGTATCTGAACTGTCTGAAATATAACCATAAAACTACATTTTGAAGCACTTTTTTGAGCAGTAGCAATAAAAAAACAGATTTTGAGGAAAAACGCCTTAAAATTTTGAGATTTTCCCTGTGAGTTAGCAAAGTTTTGTTTATTTTTAGCTGGGAAATCTCAATATTCAAATATAATTTGTGGTTTCCTTTTTATAAGGACATCAAAGATTCCTCATTAAAATTACATCAAATTAGGATTCAGACCAAATATTTATGTATTATTGTAACCAACAAAACAAATTAAGTCATATATATGGATTTAATTACGATATCGGAATGATCCAGTTATCAAAATGTAGCTTTTAAAGCCAAGAATCTGAAAATGTAATTAGGTCATTTTGGCCAAATTTGAATTAGTCCTTATTTTGATATGATGGGTCACATTTATTTTCTGCAAAGCCTGGTACCAATCAATCCATGGACCGGTCAAGGTTCATATCCCACTGGTTGGAGACCATCTATCAGGTGCATAAGTGATATTGTTTAGCCTTTTTCTTTGGTTTAATAAATAAAAAAGTACTATTCTGATTAGCAGTTAGCTTTGCTCCCACAAGAAAACTTGTTTAAAATTCTTGAGACTACAAATCTCCCTGCTGCTCTCTGCTCCATGTAAGATACTGACTATGCTAAACTTTTCCACAGAAATTTTAAACTATCCTATTATTTTCTGACTAAATTTTTGACCTTGACAGCCACTACTTCAACTCTACTGCAAGGATTCAAGACTTCAAACAGCACATCAAATCCTGCAGTACAACCAGTCCCAACAGGCAACTGTCACTTCCCACTTTGTGCTCTAATAATTAATGAATTGTGCTTTATGATTTACAATAAATCATGAATATTTTACACCAGCATTATCATGTTTTTCAAATAATTTAATCTGTTTTAAAACCATAAAAAATTATGAATACTAGAGTCATCATGAGTTGTTTTTTGTTTCTGCAGCAAAGAACCACATGGTCTGGCTTCTTTCCTTGGTGATTTTTGCAGTTTTGCTGGTTTTGGTTTGGCTCCTGGTTTTCTGCGGGAGCATGCACAGAAACCAAGACAACCATTCCTGCTGGAAACGAAACAAAAATGCAAAAACACCTGCTCAGGAAGGCACTTTAAAAGGTAACCTGTTGTACTGAACTGCTAATTGAAAAGACCTGTTCATTCATTCATCATCATTGAACTATTGCTTTCCTCTCTGCTCGATTGACAGTTTTGGGTAAATGTTATTTCAGAATTTCAAGCATGTTTACAAGTGCGTTCTGACTTTTCTACGTTTGAGCATAAGCAGTTTTTTTAATCTAAATTACGCAACACTTGAATTGCAGCCATTTTCTCTCATAAGTCTCAAGTGCTATCGTTTTCAAGGAACTGTAACAGTATGTCTGGTTTGTGATGGCATTTCTGAGGTGAGGGTTCTGCTACAAGCAGGAAACTCACAGATTATATCTTCTTTCCTCCTCGCAGAGCGATGCAGTCATCACAGCAGCAGCCCGTCCCCACTGGTTTGTACTCAGTTTCATGTACTTTACATTATGTTGAGGTCACATTATAGCCTGCGGATGTTTTATGTAGGAGGATGAATGACGCTCAAAAGAAAATCAAGCCACCCACTGACACATGAAGGTCACTACGAGCAAAAGTGAAATTCTGATAAGAGTCTTTCTAGTGACATTAAACCAACACAGCGGTCTGAGGCAGTGTCTTGGTAGTTTGAGAATAAAATTGCTGAGGAATTTTGCACATGAGGGAGATGACTGGTGGAGAGATTGTGTTTTAATCAGTGTGCATTGCCAATGCAATGCACACTATTGTGATTTGTTTCCCATCCAAGTCATCTCAAATTTGCCATGCTTCTCCTCCTGCATACTTTGTCCTAGAGCTGCCTTTGTAATTTATATCTGTAAAGCTCCTGTGCCAAATGATGGCTATGCCTTTTGGTGCCTGTAAAACTTATAGTTTATGAAATATTAATGTTTAATGAATTATAATGGCAGTCAATGGAGCCTTGTATTGGTCCAATACTGCCCCATGCTGTACTCAAGTTGGTACTGCACCATAGTTTAATATTTCAACTCAGTAGTTCAGTGTTTACAGTACTAATATGAGTGTATTTTGATGTTTTACTATAATATTGTCTTAATACTGCTCGATTGTTGTAATATGATACATTTTTGTGTCAATAATTGTATTGGCAATGTGGCCTCTTTCTGCACACATACAAACGAAGCCCTGCCACCATCTTTTCCACAGCTCTATTGGTCTAATGGTCTATGTCATGGACTTTCATGTGGGAGATCAGGGTTYAAAACCCAGCTAATGCAACTTTAACAAAAAAATCTCTTCAAATTTCATGTTGTCACACAATTACCTTAATTACAAACACCTGCTGACATGACAGGCACAAGCTGGTATAGAAAACACATTTGAACTTGGTCAAAGTTCATTCTGCAAGTCCAATGCTGCAGTCAAAGCCATGCTGCAATGCACACTTGTTTTTACATCATAAAAACCCATGTCTAGTTATCTTTTTCTTGTTTGTTCTTTYAAGACATTCACCATTTCTGAGGAAACTCCTATGATGTCTCTCTGTCAGGATCCACCTGCTCACATCTCTGGCCAAATACCAGACACTGGTCACACCGGTAAGAGCCACTGTAGAGTTCAGTGTTTTTCACCTAATAGAGGTGGATTGCTGATGTCTGTTTAAGACTAAACTAAGCAGTTGTTTATTCTTGGCAACAAATCAAATACAATTAAAAAGTGTTTATTTGCTCATCAATGGTGAACTTAAAAGAAATTCAACAGATATATGAGAATTATATACAAAACACATATATAAGCAGGTTGTCTGGATAAATGTTAGTGTCAGAAGTCATTACATMTTTTCCCTTTTAAACGTGGGGTCATTTTCAGTCGAACTAAAGCCTCAAAAGTGCTTTCCCTCCAACTGATCRTTAAGTGTGGCGTTGTATCTGAATTTCCAGTGTTGTCACCTTTTGAGCTGCGCTTGTTCACCACAACTTTTATCTCTAATCAGTCATGCATGCAGAGGTGGAGATAAGGAAATTGCACACCCTCACTTTTTACACCAGTCACCATTTCAAACATTAAAGGGAAAAGGAAATCAGATAGTGAATGCACTCCTTTTTAAGGTTAACTTTGCTAAACACCGGCTGTCATGTGATTTCCGCTTCTCTTTTCATCATCGTGTATTTTTTTTCCATTTTCATTAGAAAATGAAAATGAGTGACTGTTTTATATTTATCCTTTCTGCATTTACAAATGGGGCATTTATTTGCATCAAACTCACATTTAAATAATATTTATTTTGACCAGAGTTGTTTAAAATGAATATTCTTTAGGGTGGAACAACATGTTTAATAGTCTTATTATAAGAACTGTGGTTTTTTTTTTTGTTGTTGTTTGTTTTTTTTACCCCAGCTCACTGGACTTTCAGTAGATTCTTTCAGTTTTACCAACATGTTTTTGATCTTTTTGCTGGCTTATCTGTGATTCCTTCCTTCCTTCCAGCTGCCAGACAGGAAGAGCGGTCCGATCGCTGGCCAGCCATTGTCCTCTACGCCATCATCAAAGAGGTCCCCCTGCGTCGATGGAAGGAGTTCTTGCGTCTGCTCTCGGTACCTGACCAGCAGATGGAGCGAGTGGAGCTGGAGGCCGGTTTGGGTTCCATCGAGAAGCAGTACCAGATGCTGAGGCTGTGGAGCCAGCGCTCCTCGGCCAGCCTGAACGACGTTTACTCCTCTTTACACCACATGGATTTGTCCGGCTGTGCTCAGCTGCTGCAGGAAAGCTTGGAGAAGCTCAAGTGGAGGCAAGGAATGTCGGCCTGAAGAAGCTTTTGACTGACTTTTGAGACTGAACATGAAGGGATGCTCTCCACGGTACTGCATGGAAAACCAATGCCTTGCATGTGGTTTAAGATGAGTAGTTTATAGTTAATACACCCACAGATGTCATCAATTACACCCACTTGATCTGAGAAACTGAAAGACTTTGTGCAGCGTAGCGTGGGTTTTGACATTTTTTTTAAAAAGAACGTGATTTCAAATTTAAAAGAAAAGTCAGGTGTTCTGTGAATAAGTGTGTTTTACCCACTTGCTTTCAAGCCAGAGTTTTAAACTGAGCTAATCTTATGCTGAGAAGGTATTGGGCTGKAAACCTTGTAAGTAACACCTGCGCCCTCTCGTGTCATTTTGTGACATAGGGATCAAAGTAATGGGGTTGAGTATCAGCTACTCTCACACCAACCTTTAGCTAAATATCGGTAAAACTGACTAAGTTACAGTCATTTTTGAGTTGGGTAATGTTAATTAGCCGCAACCCAAGTTTTAGATGTTCAGACTTTTATTACGTTCTGAGAATTTCTCTAAAATATGTCCAAGCAAAGGTTACTACCAGTGTTTTAAGTAAAAATAGCACGTGTTGGGGATGTTACTCCGCTATTACCACGCCAAATATTAGCTCATTATGTGTTAAATTGGCTGAGTTATTACAAGGTTTATGATTCTGAAGGTCAGTTGACTGTGTCGGCCATCTTGAATTGACTCCAAGGTCTAATCCGTTGTACATGAGCATCCAGTGATCGTGTCTCTGACATCATCAGTAAAAGTCGAAGCTCATTATAAATCCAGGCTGACACTGTAAAACTGACTTCCCTTGTTTGTACTGAAAACATAAACAACAGTAGCCTTTATAGGACGATAATTAACTATAAATGGAAAAAAGGGGGAAATCCCTGTTTTTCAATTTCAATCTTCAGCTAAGAAACTGTTTAGAAAACACCACTCTACCTCCAGCTTCGTTGGCTTCCCTTAGAACTGCAGTAGCAGCCAGCTGTGGTTTTACGCCTCTGCCATGTAAATATGAGTAAGACCATGATTGTTTATATGTTTGTGTTGAGTAGCAAGGAAGTTACGTTTCCTTTTTGTTGGAATTGATGTTCAGATGATGTATTTTTGTAGTTTGACTAAGGTAAAGACTTTATCAGTTTTAAAAACTGTATATTTTAGGCATCTGTGMTGTGTCTGGTCACACACACCTCAGCCCAGGCTCGTCGCTCACCTCCTCGCACTGAAATCCCCAAAGGTCGTCAGATTTTCAGTTTCCTGCAAAGAAACGGTGTCAGTGTGCGGCAGGCTGGGTTTTTCCTCACCACAGGTATTCTCTTCAGTCAGATCTGTTGTGGTGCTTTGGTATCTCACTTTGAGAAGTTTTTTTTTGTGCATGCGTGTGCGTGTGCGTATGTGATTGTTCAGTTCACTGACAGGMAAACAAGATTTGTTGGACTTTCCAGTTTCAGGAATTTATTTATAAATGTTTAATGAACATGGTTAGTCCTGAAATGTGTGTGTATATTTATATATTATAGTTATTCTTAAAAAATGACAAACAACTATTTATGTTTTTCCGTTTTGGTAATAAAGATGATTTAAAGATTTTTATTCTCACGAGGCTCCAGTGGTACAAATTTATAATAAAGTGTAATGTATTAAGTCAAAATTTTGTGATGATACATGTCAAAAATAAAACTTCTGTTTTGAGCCTCATGTATGAACTGACAGAGTATTTGGAGCAACAGCAGGTGTCTAGTTTCATAAAACCTCATCCAAGAATCTAGGTTGGCATTTTTTCTTTTTTCTTTTTTTGGAGCGCTTTTATTCTGGAGGTGGATCGACTCAATCTCATGAATTGCAAATTCTGGCCCCAGCACAAAAAGACAGCTGCCGCACACTTTTTTTATTCCCTGCATAGAAACCTATAATAGATCTTGAGTAAAATTGATTGTGAATATTCACTAGTGAAATAATGGGCCAGCTTAGAGTTTGAACATTTGTTTTCTTGCAGTATAACAACATTTCGTAATAGGCTCTGCTTTGAAATCAGTTTAAAAAAAATCATGAGTCATTTTAAATTCCTACACCYAAAGGCTTTGTTCTCACAGTGAACTGCTGATGTGAAAATATGAAACAAGATAAGCTAGCAAAACAGCTGAACTTCCTTTTGTTAATCCACTTCACATAATCTGTGATCACCACATCCTAATATTAACCTATTTTTTTCTGCACGTGCAATCTAAACACTTTGTACTATTTTAGCATTTCATTTATCAAAACTTTCAGTTTGGGATTACTTCATYTTCTTTCAAAAGCATTAATGCTAATTGTTTTCTTTGAAATTTGCTTCACTTTTAGTTTTTAGCTGCTATTCAGCGACTTTCAGCTAGATTTGTTCACAAAAATGTAAGTGGCAATCGTTAATGAGAGCAATGGATAAATTTAATTTTTTTTTAGGATTTATTTTGAGACACCAAGCTACAGATCGGCTACAGACAGTGGCAGATCTGGGATTTTTCTGTGTAAGGGGCCATCAAGGGGCCACAATATTCATAGAGGAGCCAAGTATTTGTTCAGCATCCTTGCTCACAAATCCCTGGTTTTGGTAAGGTGTATATATT
>NW_013952580.1:186672-211842 GCF_001266775.1 Austrofundulus limnaeus | reverse complement strand
ATATATATATGTGGTCTTTCTGTCTTTGAACGGCTGGTTTTTCTTGTTAAATCCACCACACCACAGATAAGCAGCGGGCCTCGCGCCTCCTGGGCGAGAGCGTTTAGTGGTTTCCATTGGCAACCGCACTCGCGCGCTCGCCAGAACAACAATTCGCCTCGAGCTGCCGGCTGTTCCGAGAAGAAGGAGGCAAAACCAGGATTCCTTTTACCCACATGTGGAGCTCACAGCGGTCAGTTTARTTTCTGCCTTCTACCGATAAGGTTCACAAAAAACGAAGTTTGTTACTTCTGTTGTTTGAACGGACTCGTGTTGAATTACAGAGGGCCCACAGGTTGTTTGTTACGGCACTACTTAGACATTCACATAAAGGAAATATACCAGAGTCTTTAACATAGTTAGAATGTTTTGTTTATTTTTTTTCAATGTTGCACAAAAAAGGCTGGAAACACAGAAGAAGAAAAAAAGAGTCTCCTTGTAAAGTAAAGATAGTTGGGAAACGGCCACACGGGGGCGCTACATACCTTAAACACAGGAAAATGCTTTGAACATTAAACAAAAACAATTCATTTGAGATTCATTTGTGAAAATATAACATTACACTTCTTGGTTTTATTAGATATGTGTACTTATCTTAATTTGACATGATTACATTCTCGATTTTTTAATAAAAATAAATAGTTCTTCTTCTATCTTTTACATCACCGCATTAAAGTGCCTGTGACTTCAAATTTTTGTCATAAATTTGARTTCATTTTTGGAAAGTCGACACTGATAACATAASGCAAAACAAATATCGCGCSGCTGAGATGAACAGTTGTTGAGGTATTTGCATGAAAAGCAACAGGAAGTGATGTCAAAGGGGAATGTCYGCATGTGAGCAGAGCGTTGATGAAACGTCTGACAAGACAGACTGTGGAGAAGAATCTGATGTTTCTTTAGATCGTTTTGAGTCATCATCAGAGAGATGAAGCAAAGTCAAATTTCAAACAATGTTTCAATAAATAAAGATCAAAGTGAGAGGGTTTTCTTTATTAAAGAGTTCCCCTTTGATGTCACTTCCTGTTTCATTTTGGCTGAGCTAAATCCAAAAGGAAATATGCTAGTTATATGTGACAAAATGGGTAAAAAYCATGTGTTTTATACCAAGTTTCTTAATGATTTCTTTGACTTTTTGTATTTGAAGGATTTGCATGTCACAGGCTCATTAAAACATTCAGGTTTTAAATGTTTTTCACACATTTTTCGAGATTTTCAGACAGAAGCATTGGAAAAATCAGCTTARTTTAGTTTTAGATATTAAAACATTTTTTTCTTATTTTGTTGTTGCTCCAGACAATTATTTCCTTTTGAATAGAMTTGACTCAATGTTACAGCAGAACATCTAGAAACCCACATAAACATGTSAGACATGTTTCCTTTGCATGTAAGCTGTAGGAAAGTAATTATTCAAATTACAAGTTAAAAATATATCAAAGAGATCCAAAATGTGTCGTGATTTAATGAGTCAAAGTTAGTATTTTTTGGAAATCTTGTTATCAACGTTGSCTGAAGACAGGGACTTTCCAGTTAGTTTTCAGCAAATTGCACAGGTCACCATGGGAAAACTTGTACATGTGGAAAAAGACCTGTTAAATCCAAACAATGTTCTCAGAATTAGAAGAAACGTCATTCAGTACTTTAGCAAGTATTTTTACTATGAACACACAATAAGTATGTCAGTGTCCCTACGTTTTGGAAATTTGTTGCATTGTTTAGCAGAACATGAGCGTATAGGTAAAAGAAAAAAAATGCTGTTAGTATTAATAATTCTACTTTTTACATTAGTTTTATTTCTAATCAGGGCTGTCAATGTTTTTACAGCCTGGACAGCTGACGAGCGTGAAACAGGAAGAAGGGCTGCTGTCTGATCATGACTGCGGTGGTTCGACCCGCGGTCAGTGTTTCACGGCTGTGCRCAGACGGAGACGCATTTCTTCGGGGTGACGACCTGGAGAGGGCCGCCGCCCTGTACATGTCTGCCTTCAGGACCCACGCCACCTCGGCTGTGTCCCACATGAGAAAACTGGACAACTACAGCTTGGGACAGGTGGTCTCTACCTTAGAAAGCTGGCTKAACAGTAATGGGGACAAGCAGCCCRACGAGAGTCTCAACAAAGGTCTTGCGGCTGTTTTTCTGTCCACGCTGTGCCCCAACAATTTGACCGCCACCATTTTCAAAATGGAATCTCTTCTTCAGAGCGGTGGGCGTAGCTGCGAGGAGATTTACGCTCGCTGTACGGCTCTGCTCGAAGGCAAGCGAGGCCCTCACCAAGAGGGCTCTACCCGTGTGCTGCTGGAGATCACTCGGGCCCTKGCCTGCTTGCTCTCAGAGCCTCATAGTTCTAAGGGACTGAGACTTTATCTTCAAACTTACCACAGGAACAAAAYAGAAACTGTCGCACTGGTGCAGAGCAGACAAGCTGCACACCTCACCAAAATAGTGAAGTCATTTGCAGAGCARATAATGCAAATACGTCCCTCTCTGGCATTTGACAAATGGGCAGTAACAACAAAGGAGGATGATAAACTAGATATAGAGGAATCTTCTGCAGTTATTGACTTCCTATCGGGTATCTCACCTGCTGACAGAGAGGTACAGGAACTTACTTAAAGCAGTGTGTTTGTTCTTATCAGGCCGGTTTTGGGACAGTGCAGAGGTGTACACGGCTCTCCTGCATCAGGAACAGAAAACCCCACAGAGTGCTACAAACACTTTGGGCACTCCTGAGAGAACAGCCAGGCTCCTAACCAGCCGGGCAGCCGCCTGCCTCTCAGCAGGAGGAAAATCCGCAGAGGAGTGCAGAGATCTGCAGGAAGCCTTTGAGATCCATCCTGCCACTGCCAGAATTCACTTCCAAAGGCTCTTCACCGATTTTGGCACGGGCCTGGCTGCTCGCAACCATCTTCGCCGGCAGGCAGAGAGGAGTTTGTCTGGTTTCAAGGAGAGAGTTCTCGGCCGTGCGGACCTGCGGACCACTGAGGGAGTTGAGCTCCTGGATCCCGCAATCTCTGCCTTACAGACTCTTTGCCATTTAGAGCCCGACGGAGGTGGCCGAGAGCTGCGGGTGCGACTGGCTGACTGTCTCCTCCTCAGAGGGGAGCATAAGGAGGCCCTCTCCATCTGTAGCCAGCTAGCTGCTGCCCACGGACAGCAGAGCTACCAAAACACAGTTCAGGTTCTTCGTGGCTTTGCACGACTTCTGTCTGGCGACCACGAGGGGGCATTAGAAGACTTTCAAGCTGTGATTGAACATGACACCCCTCACCCAGCCAGCTGTGTGCGGGCACTTTGCGGCAGGGGGCTGCTGCGAATGACGGGCGGTTTTAATTACCTCACGGCTCTCGACTATGTGACAGCCAGCGTGYTGCATCCTCAGGAGACGGCGCTGACTGTACACTGCCTGGTGCCGTGGAACTGTCGAGGGCTGCTGGTCACAGTCCTGCTGGAGCAGGGGCGAGTCATGCTGGAGGGGAGAGCAGAGCACAGATATAAATCTGGTTCAGGGGAAGACGCCAGGCATCCCAAACACGAGGGCCAGTTGCAGGCCCAGCTGAAGAGAGAAACCCACAGATCAGGGTATGATATTTTTCCCTTATACTGTACTTTAAATGTACAGGTTTTAACACATAATATCAGGAGAAGAAACAGTATTAGTGCTCATAATTATTAAATGTGAATAAACGCAGTGTCTACCCAGAATCATGCACTTCATTCAGGTCATTTAGTTCCGTTCATGGAAATTATTAGAAGTATTATTGAGCTTTTCTTTCCTCAACCCTTTCACCTTTTGTTTACATAAGGACTCCTGCTGGAGTCCAGTCCCTGGCCGCTCTGCTTATGGAGCTCCAGCCCGGTGCAGATGGGCCTCAGATCCTGGCAGCAGATGCCTTGTACCAGCTTGGCCGGGTGGAGGAGGCGTACAGGCTGCTATTGTCTGTGGGGACCCACAGTCCTCGGGCGCCTATTCTGGCTCGCCTCGCCCTCCTGCAGCTGCACAGAGGATTTCTCTACAACACTAATCAGGTACAGCTGTTTGAGGTGCTGGAATATTTAGAGTAATGATTTTACAAAAAAATATATATTTGATTACTGTGGTTTTTTTAGATTACTAATTTGTTGCAGCTATGTCACTCAGTTCTGTCATTTCCATTGCAATTTGGGTTTGTAAAACCCTCAAAAATCACTGACCAAAATTCAAGATTTGCTCTTATTATGGATAATTTATAAATAAAATGCACAGATGCTTTTCATGTCTTGCATTAAAGTGTATTATTTCCTGTAGGTAAAAGTCAAACTTTATTATCTTTATTTCCTGCATGCACAGCTGTTGTAGAAACATAGATCTAATGTGTGTGGTTTTCTCTGCAGCTGCTCAAAAWGCTAATCGTGTGTGGTGATACCAGCTGCCTGTGCAGCCTGTTGGCTGTGGCACAAGAGAAGGACCGAGCACTGCTGCAGGGACACTGCCACTCGGCTGCAAAACGCATCCTGGACGGCTCTAAAGAGGAGAGCTCTGTCAGGGAAGCCGTGGCCTATTTATCCATCGCCGTCATGGCCTCTGGTGATTAATATTTGATCAATGAGCTCTTCGTGTCACTGTTGGTCTTGCAGAGACATGAAATACAGTTAAACTGATGCTGTGATTGGATTTTTTTTTTTTTATTTGGAGGTGGTGACGCAGCAGATTCCCTCCTGGAGAGAGCGAGGTGTTACGTGCTGCTGGGTCAGCGAAAGACAGCCATATTTGATTTCAGTGCCATTTTGAAGGAGAAACCGAAACACATGCAGGCGCTCTGTGGAAGAGGATTTACACACCTCATGCTGAACCAGCAAAAGGTATTCTTTAGTGGAATCCTGTCAGCACCTACTGTTCCTCAGGAAACACCTACTTCAACCTAATCTCTACAACATTGTTTTGTGATGACTAACATGATGAAAATAAAACTTTAAAATGTAACAATAAAACATTTAATACTCCTGAAAGTGTAAAAGTAGAACATTTCAGAACATAAATATGAATAAATAAAAAAATTAACAGTATATTTCCAGAGCTGAACGCTGAATGCTTGTTTTAGTCTTTGCAAAAATCTTGACGTAATATTGTTTATAGTTGACAAGTGATTTGGAAACATGTTAAAGTAGAAATTTACAGAAACTCTGAGACATGAAATGCATTTAAGAGGCTAAATGATTTGTCTGTATAGCTAATTTTGGGTAGACTTTTTGTAATAATTTTWCAATATTAGCCTGTCTTTAATTGGTGAAACAACTGCTTCCAAATTTCCCTTAAAGTATCTCTTTTTACTATTTACTCAGGAGTGCATCCAGGATATCCTTACCGCGCTTCAGATTAAAGCTGACATCGTCGTCAAAGAAATCCTGTCCCTTAAGGACAGGGCACAGAAGCTCGTCTGTGACTGGCTACATCATTTCTGTCGCACAAACCTGTCAGATACTGTGATCACGAGTTTGGTTCCCTGCCACGAAGAGCAGCTCAGAGATGTTTTGATAATCGGTGGAGCTTTGCTGAGGACTGACAGCAGAGACCCGCGGTGGCATCTTCTTTATGTGGATATCCTCTTGGCTAAAGGTGGGATGAGATCGTAGCCAAACTTTGCAGTGAGGATTTTGGAGATCCGTGATGTTGCTAAAATCTGTACTGTACACAGACATGGATACATTTATTGGTACCCTTAAAGAAATTTGCATTATAGTCGTGTTTCACACTCAAGTGTCCATGTAGTTTCAAGGATTCAAGGATTTCTCAAACATGCACGAATGAGTCAAAGCAACACATCTGGGTAGGTTTTTGATGAGGGAATGACATTACAACATGATATAAAGCTAAAAAAAAGTCAGTTTTGCTTATTATCCCCCCTTAAATGTATAACGTCGTGGGACTTTAGCCACAGACCCAGGACATGGAYGCAAGAGGAAATGCAACCCCAAAAACACGCAGTGTGAATGATTAAAGAAGAGACAAGGAAACTGTCAAAAATGGTTTCAGTTTAACTTAAAGGTCCAGGCAACTTTTTRATCACACTATTTGTGACATTTTGATTCAGAATAAACCCTATGAGTGTAGACCCAGGAGGGCTCCACTATTGATAGAAAAACACGCAAAAAGCTGAACAACAATTCACCAAAATGCATGTTGATAAACTCCAAAGTTTATGTGAGCAGTTTCTGATTCTGATGAAACAAAACGGGTGCTTAGTAGCTACCATTAGTTGTCTTTTTTATATTATTGTGGAAGGGTACCAACAAGTTTATCTCTGGAGATGTTGATTTAGGTTGTGTGAAGTTGATAAAAAAGGACTATTGTATTTAAGTCATCCCTACTATGATCCTTTCTCTTTCTGTCTTGATCCATGTGCTCCAGGTGAATTTAAGGCCGCAGGCACTCATCTGTGCCAAGTATTTGGCCAAGAACCAAGAGATGCAGCGGCCCAGGCTAGACTGGGAGTAGTGGAGGCCTGGCAGCAGAACTACTGCAGCGCCTCTCGCAGGCTCAGTAAAGCGATCGAGAAAGATTCATCCAGCTTGGACTTTTTGCTGGCCCTGATCCCGCTTAATCAGCGAAAATGCACAGCCCAGGTAAGCTTGAGTGCGAGGATGCAGTACTGAATAGGTGCCATTGCCAAAGTTATCAGTGCTGGCTGAGACAAAATATACTTCATCTACATTTTGATAAGAAGACAAGGATTGTTTTATGTTTGAAGCATTTTTTATGGGGTGCCGTTTGTAAAGTTACACCGTCAAAAATTACCACCAATATTTTTGCTGTATTTAGCATTTTACAAGAAAAAAAGAACAGATTTATTTTTCATAGTCAGTTTTTCACCATATGATTCATACATTTATAAATGTCATAGTTTATAAACTAAATATTTAACTTACAAATTAAATATTTAGTTAACAAGCTAAATATTTCAGTTAAATAGTAAGGTAGCTAGCTAAATATTTAAGTCACAAGTTAAATATTTAGCTTGTTAACTAAATATTTAATTTGTAAGTTAAATATTTAGTTTATAAACTATGACATTTATAAATTTATGAATCATATGGTGAAAAACTGACTTTGAAAAATAAATCTGTTCTTTTTTTCTTATAAAAGGCTAAATAAAACAAAAATATTGGTGGTAATTTTTGACTGTGTAACTTTACGAACGGCACCCCATACATTTTTGTATTTAAGGACAGTGGGAACACAGTGAAACGTGAGCTGCTCTCACCTAAAGGAAAGTATTGATTTTTTATTTTTGCTGTTTTAACTTTCCACTGTAACAGGCAGCTGCACAGGAGGCCAGCAGAGTGTCGTCAGATGGCCAGTGGGATCAGGCTCTCACACTCCTAACTGTGGCAGTAAAAGCTRCGGGCGAGCACAAACTGCAGTATCTTCGTCAGCGGGCTGCCTGCTTTGCACAGCTGGGCTTACATGAGCAGGCCATAGCCGACCTTGACAGAGTTATCCAGCAACACGGGGACTCCAGCTGCTCAGACGACCCTAAAATCTGGGCAGAAGACCTGTGTCGGCGAGGTCGCAGCCTGGTGCTGTGTTCCAGAGAGGGAGCAGCTCTGGAGGACTTCAGCCAGGCCTTGAGTCTCCACAGGACACAGGCCGTCCAGTGCACAGAGGCTGGTCTGGGGCGGCTGCATCTGGCTGAGTGCTTTCTGCGAGGGGCGCTGCAGCACTATGGAGAGCAGCAACTGAGTAAAGCGTGGACGCTGATCGAATGTGGCCTCGCCGTGGACAGTGATAATGCAGATCTGCGCAGACTGAGGGCGAGAGTCAAACGAGAAGCAACCAGCCCTTGCAACATCAATTAGCAYTGGTCGCTAAAGAATCAAGAAATGGGACCTCGTGCAAAGCCAAWAAAGTGTAATCATGTCTGTAGGAGGAAAAATAAAACTGATTAAAATCTTCCAAAGTTTTATAAGATAAATCACGGTTCAGTCTACGCTTWGTATACAACAGTGTTTGYTAGCAATCAGTAACTTTATATTTATATAATTTGTAATATAGGATAGTAAACATACTCAACAGCACATTCAGTCAACTTTTTCAGTTTACAGATAAATTAAATACGAAAAACAAACAGAATCTATAAGTTTTGTATTATATGAGCTAAATCAACACTGCAACACTGAATATTTTTATCTCAAACTGTCACACCTTGATAAAATATTTAAGAAAGTGTCAAATGTGCAGGTTTTTTTCCTTTAAAATGCAAGAGGCATTTCTTTAATCACATTCATGGCAGCAAACAAACTTCAGAATCCTGGAATACAGAAACAACATAATTAAGTACTGGAATATAGTTTCTAAAATATAATGTCAGCGTGTTCATATTCCTGTACCTAAAGCAGTATTTATTCATTCAAGATTATGTTTTTACTGTTTGTCTAACTTATGCTTGCAACACGTTCTTTGGTATTAAGCCAACACAGTGATGTATTGTGGTTCCATATTGCCGAAGTAGGACTTCTCCCATTCACTCATCAGGTCAAARTGTAGTGGGCGGTCGCAGAAGGTGCAGGAAGCCGTGGCCGGGATGCTGAGTGGGAGACCGACCTCCTGCCACACCTCCACCAGTTTACCTGTGAACAAACCAGAGTGAATTAACAGTATTTTTCTTATTCTTTTTTTTTTTTTACTTCAATTCTGCTCATTTTTGGTCTGCACAATCAAGGAATATAGTGTTGCATCTGTGGAATGATAAGGATTTGTAAAAAAGTGGTGGTATTTTGTGTTGCATCATTAAAGTAATCAAGATAATCACAAGTTTCTCACTTAATTCACTTATATCGTTGGACTTTTTCAGACATTTACATGCAGAACTTTGACCTTGTTGCAGAAAGAAGATTCCCACACTCACCCACAAAGTACTCCATCATGTCGGGGTTGTGATGGGGAGACGGAGCCAGACGTAGCAGCTCCTCACCACGAGGCACCGTGGGGTAGTTAATGGCCTGGACGTAGATGTTGTGTCTCTCCAGCAGGATGTCACACACCTTACTGTTCAGCTCAGCGTTCCCAACCTGGAGCACAGAATAGGGAAGGTTAGTTTTTGGAGATTTTAAATGGAATTCCACAAGGCTCAATTTTAAGTCCCATTTTATTTGCTATCTTTATTAATACCAATTGAATGAAGGTGTTTGTAGCTAAAGGACACCATTATGCAGATGACGCCATATTTTATTCTCTTGGCTGTACCCTAACCCAGGTTGTTAAGGGCCTTCAAATTGCCAAAACAACTACTAAAGTCCTCTGTGACTAAAGAAGGCACTTGCTATTCTTATGCTGGAGTTGTGTTATTTTAGCTCTGACTTGTTTTTTTTTTTAATTTTGTATTTTCAAGTTTATTAAAAGTTTTAGGTTATAACTTTGTGTTCTCTTCATAGTTGTGTTTTTTTGTCATTTAGCTCTGACAAGATAACAAAACTCTACAGTTTGAGCTCCTACCCGTATGGGGATGATGTGGCTAGGGCAGTTGACCACAGGCAGGCCTTTGTCCATCAGCAGCTGCCTCATGTGTTTCACATTCCTCTGGTGGGCTCTGCGCAGCACCTGGCCTTCAGGACTCTTCAGGACCCGGACAGACTCCAGGGCCCCAGACAGGACCATTGGGGGTAGAGCTGTGGTGAAGATGAAGCCGGCTGCATAGGAGCGCACCGTGTCCACCAGGGCGGCGCTGCTGGCAATGTAGCCCCCCACACAACCGAAGGCCTTACCTGGAGCCACAAGAATGTGTTTAAACTGAGGTAATGTGATGTAATCAGTAACAAAAAGTACATCTACTTAAGTTTGCTGATGAAATTACATGGTACTAGATTTTATCTCTGCTCCTATAAAACAGGACTTGTGGGAAAACATTTTGCTGTTTAAGCTTTTCTCACTAAGTTTAGATTACAGTCTTTTTGAAATGTTGTTACTCCTGCTGTTGTTTGTTACCTTTGCTCATTGTTTGATTGCGCTGAAAAAAAAAACATTTTAAACTGATCAAAATTTTTTTTTAATATTTAGATGTCACTTACTCATTTTGGCATAAAATATAAGAATAAAGTAGTCAGTCATAGTAAATACAGGTTACTGGCTGTTTTTTTAAATTATTTTAAGCTAACACCTAACACTTTTATAATAAAATTTTAAATTCACTATTATTGCATGCTTTTACCCTTCAACTTATTTTATGATTTAGTTGTATAAAACATAAAAATTAACAACTACCTACATCTAAAATGTTCTACAAATAATAACTAGAATTTTTTTAATGCTAAAAGACATTGTCACAGATTTTGTTTAAATAGACAGCAGCTTTAGGAAGTCTTACTTTACAGGTTCAGCTGAAAAATACACCGTCATGCCTATTTTAAATAGCATTTTTCTCAGAATAATACAGCTTATATTCGTTTCCAGGGATTTTTATCTTAAACCTTGCAGTTGTCCTTAAGTTACACACAGCTCTGGAGTGCGTGAGAGTTTTATCAGCGAGGCCAGAAAGGGAGGAGAAGCGACACCCAGCTGATAAAACTTCTCCTCTCTGATGAAAGCTCATCCCTGTTCAGCAGATCGTRTGTGTAAACAGTTATTGCTGCTATTTTGGCTTTATGACAGCTTCAAGTAGAGCAAAAGTGGCTTTACTTGAGAGATAAAACAAGAAGTAAAAGCCAAATACTCTCTTACAGTTCGGAGCTGTTTGCCCTGCCCATCGTGAAAGGATGTTATGCAGCGTGACTAGTGTAAAAGCATGGGAATAGTTTTTTTTTTTTTTTATCAAAAAGGCATCAAGTATTTGAGAAACACAAAACAAACTCACCTAAGGTCCCAGAAACAATGTCAATCTTGTGCATGATGTTGTCTCTTTCACCCACACCRGCTCCATGGGCTCCGTACAGACCCACAGCATGAACTTCATCGACAAACGTCAGGGCTCCATAACGATGCGATACATCACACAGCTCTTCTAAAGGACATATGCCTCCTGTCACCCCCACAAGGAAGAACAGGATGATGTAATTAACACCGTATATAGGTGAACAGTATAAAGCTGCAAATACTGTATCACTTTGAAGCTGTTATATTAAAACCCATAATTGTTCTAAACTTACAAAAAAATCAACATAGTTCTTCCAAAAATGATTGTTCAAATTGTTATAGAAAATAAGATGTACAAAGGTCAAACAGGCCAAATTAATAGGGACATTATATCAATAAGGTCTGAAATTTTGACTCGTTACCTTTTTGTGGTGATTGAACAGAAATATTTCTGAATGATTTTTAATTCATCAGAAAAAACAAAACAAAAACAAAATCAAAACCCTCACCGTCCATTGAGTGCACGGTCTCAAATGCCACTATTTTCGGGGTCTTTGGGTCTGATTTTTGCAGCAGCTCCTCCAGGTGTCGACTGTCATTGTGGCGGAAAATGAAGCGTTTGGCTCCGCCGTTCCTGATGCCCTGAATCATCGACGCATGGTTCCCTGCATCCGAGTAGATCTCACAACCTGTTTCAGAGAGAACACTTCATGAAGCATAGAGATGTCTTCTTTCTATCAGGTTTGAGATCAAATACAATTGTTATCTTTTTTTTCCTGTGATTTATACAGTTTGGGAAAAATTTTCTAAGAAATGGGTGCAAAAAAAACTTTATTAATGCAGTTTCTAATAAAGTTCTGGGACAGGCATCACCTGAGTTAGCAACATGACTTGTTTTTGGTTGTGTTTACCGGGAAGCATTTTAGCCAGCGTGAAGAGGGTTGAGTCGTTCGCCACGAAGCAGGAGGAGAACACTAAAGCTGCGTCTTTCTGGTGTAGCTGCGCGAGCTCCTTCTCCAGAGACACATGATAGTTACTGGTACCAGAGATGTTCCTGGTGCCGCCTGCTCCTGCACCGTGCTTCTCCAGGGCATCACTAAAGATAAAATAAGTAAATCAGCATCTGGTCCAAGGAATCCATACCAAAACATACTTAAGTTATTTATTTGGGGGTCTAACTTTTGTGGTCAGGACTTGTTTTTTGATTTTATACATTACAATSGATAGTGCTGTCTAGTTGCGTTGTTTCACAGTTGTCACAGATGTTTTCAAATTGACCCAGTTACTTGTTACCACATGTTTCTCATCATTAATCAGCCTTGTTACATTTACTGTACCTACCAGTCACCCCTCCCTGCATATATACACCTTGGTTTCCTGTTTTGCCTTTTTGCTTCAGTTTAGTTATTGTCTTTCATTCTGTCCCTGCCTGTGTTTGGCTTCGCTTAACAACAATCCGACAGAAATTGCATTGAGGTCAGTAGTTTTGAGATGTGCTCAGTATGCCTACAGCTTCCCTTAAGCGCTATAGTGAAAATGCTAAGATACCATGGAAATATCATTGTAGCATATTGTTGATATTTAACATGTACCATGCTAAGTCTCTGTTTGCAGAATACTAGAATGCTAAAAATCATAGTTTACAAATATAAATTCAATACTATGTAAAAAAATAGATCACAATTTCCTATTTAGCAGATGACTTTACCAAGTCTATAATAATTCATTTTAGCTTTCTCACCAAATAGTTCAGTTAGGTTAAARAACTGAAACTACTTATTTGGGTTTAGGAAAATATGCTAATTGGAAACACACTTTTCAAGTATGCTGGTGTCTCGTGATAGGTCATACCACCAGTAAGAAACATTTGGCTCAGGTCTGATGACAGACTTGGACATGGTGGAAGTTCTTGTCTGACTCTACATTAATGGTTCACGTTAAAGAGCTGCCTTGTTCCAGGAAAAATAAACTTCCTGCCAAAGTTGACTGTTACTTCAAAACATGAAGTTCTTTTTGACAATTATCGTGGTTTAACAGCTGTGCGTTTAAATAACAACCCCAATGATTATTTTTGTACGTATAAACATTTTCGAGGCTTGCCTGATGGCACCGAGGACCCTCGGGTGGCGACTCATTCCCAGATAATCGTTGCTGCACCACACTGACACCTGGGAGCCCTCTCTTCCGGTGACGGAGTAATCCTCAGCGAAGGGGAAGGCCGTGGCGCTCCTGTTCACCGTCTTGAAGACTCTGTATGTGTGGTCCTTCTTCTTCTCAGCAATCTTCTCAATGAAGAATCGATCGTAGTCATAACTGGGGCCAACTGTAGTGAAGATCATGGTGGTTACAGAACTCTAAAGCACTGGGTGTTTTTTTAAATTAAATTCCTTTATATATACAGTATGTAGCATGGTCTGTGTGTTGAGAAACCGTACCCATGTTGTCCTTGAGGAGGTGGGTGACACCGTTGGTTTGAGCTGATTTTGGAAACACCGAATCTTTGAAACCCTTCAACAGAGATGTCATCAAACCTGGGAAGAGGTAACAAATTGCTGTTAGTGGAAAAATGTTGCTACTTATGGCGAATATTTTTCTCCCTGTGAGGGTTAGAGAAACGGTTAGGAGCTGGTAACAAATTTTTTGTACCATCTTGGACGTCCTCCTGTACTTCAGGACTGGCCTGGACCATCCCAATCTGAGAGGTGACAAAAGGGCAGCCCTTCGATGCAGAAACAGCCACCTGAGTGGCAGATTGAGCAAACAGCCTCTTCTGGTCCACCGTGGGAGGGTGGGGACTTTTGGTTTCGGCGGGCAGACAGGTCAGTTTGGCTTCCAGGGAGGCTGCGCCGCTCACGCTGATCTGACGAGCGATGATGGGACATTGGTCGGCCAGAGACAGCAGAGCAGCTCCTGATCTTCTTAAAGCTGGCTTTGGGAYGGACCTCAGAAAGGGGCAATGATGAAGGAAGGCAGCCATGGTCACAAAGCTGTTCTTACCCTGAGTAAAAACAGAAAATTGTTTAACCTGCTTCTGCAACTTATTTGTAAAAACTAGACCTTTTTAAGTATTGGACTTTGGCCATAGCTGTGTTTTTCTTTCAGGTAAAAAAAATCATTATTTAAAAAAATACTAAAATATCATCCTGTTAAGATGACAGGGTTTTGAAAGTTAATTGTAAACACAGCAATGGTTCAGTTTAGCTTCAGTGAGCTGAGGGTCTGTATTGGAGGGCGTGTCATGTGGCGGCAGCTTATCTTTACTCTGCAGGAGCTCAGGAGTCGTCCTGACAGACATCACCAGCTGATTACCGCAACAACCACCAAATATTCTTCAGAACATCAACTCTTATTTCCCTCATGGTGTTCAAACGTTGCATCTCCAACACAATTCTGCAATTCCATGACCCACCTGTCCTAAACAGTCACCAATCACTTTGTTTTTGCTGACCAGCGTCTTCGTGTTAGTTAATGAAACAAAAATTCACTATCTATTGTGGTCAGCCAATACAAAGCAATTCTTGAGATATGTGGCTTTTTCTTGTGGTTGAATGATTTTTTCATTTTTGTTTTTTTTTAAGCTCAGTCTCTTACGCCAACATCACTTTTTAAATGTTTTTAAAAAAGGTGGTTGCACAAAATGTACCTGATGACTGACAACTACACAAAGCGTATAAACATTCTCAAGATATTGAGTTGACATGAGAACAAATTAATAAATTCAATTTCCCTAAAAGTCAAAATACTGGTAGGAAATATGATAACAAGAGAGCAGCTCACCTGTTGACCTGCACTGAGGACGAACTTCAGAACAGCAGACAGAAAGTCAGAAGGTGTCAGCTCTTAATTGTTGGTAAGAATCATGCAACATCTGTGCCCCCACCCCTCTGACGTGACGTGTGGAGCACAGCCTGGGGGGCTGACGTGAAGGGAGCTGTTTGCGTCCATGTGGGAGGTGCAGAGATGGTGATTAGGGTCCATTTAAAGTTCCGAGAAGCTCTGCCCAGCAGCCTCATGTGTCTGACTTTAAATGATAATAAAGTAATGATGGGAGCTTTTTATGCCACCATCAGGAAAATGAAAGCCTGAAAATACTCATTCTCTATTTTACGTCAATGTCTTCTTACAATAATATTTAAATTTTGACAAAACTCAACATTTTTTTAATGTAACCAGATAATTGTTAAAATAATATAAAATTTTGACCTTTGTCCCACTTTAGTAAACAAAAATTTACTTTTAGGATTTTAGAAGCAACTTTTATTTATGAAAACAACTTTGGTGGAATGTGAAATGCATTTAATCAGAAACTGTGTAATTCACATTGACTTATTACATGGAAATAGTATCACTAAGTTTAATTATTTGCAATAGTTATAGGTATAAGTTTACGATTAATGTTGTTAATTATGGGGCGCCAATTGTAAAAGGTTAAAAAAAATATCACCAGCTCATTTTTATTATTTAGCTTGCTTTCTGAGTGTAAAATCCTAGTTGAAAAAATTTCCACTAACATTGTATTATTTAGCTCACTGTTATTAAATTGTGCAAAGTTTTACTAAATTTTAAATTTAAATGTTATATAACATACGTAAATATTAAATCTCAGTGTAACTCTATTGTTAAATTTTAAAACTTTATGATTTTTGGAATGGAATGCAGCCTTTGCTGTTGGTGCTCAGCTCTTGTTATGACATCATCATCGTGAGACAATATGCTCTGTTAACACTGCTAACCATCTCTACAAGACATCAACTTGCAGTTGCGGGCGGTGTGCGAGCTGCAGTTCAAACTGACAGACCACATGTACCATCCATGTTGTTTTCAAAGAACACATTTTGAATTTTGTGTTAAAATGTAACAGTCAGCAGTGTTTAGTAGTTGCTTTTGTCAAAGGACAATGAGGTCATATGCTGCTGAAGATTGAATTGATAAAAAAAAATCAAAATGTTCATTGAAAAAAACTGAGCTAAATTCTGAAAATGCCTTAGTGACATTTTTAACATTTCATTTAACACTTGGCATCCTATTGTTATTACTTTTTAATTATTTTATTTTTGCAATTTGTTGTCAAACAGAATCCACAATGAAATGTGTCAAATTGATCAGAATCTGAATTGTCAACTATTAGTTATGAACTTTATTCATTTCGTAAAACAAAATTCTATGTACAGTAAAAAAGAAAATACAAATAAAATGAAATGAAAGGTGGCAGAGAGAAGAAAATCTGYGCCTTTTTTCCTCAAATATAGATTCAAACTATAAGGATCTTTAGTTAACAAAAATAAAAAATCTCTTAATTAATGTTAATTGTGTGTAAGTTGTTCTGTGGCTTCTAAAAATAAAGTTTGTTTAGATTAAAATGTGTTAACTTCTTGTGAAACAAACATCCAGTAGCCTTTCTGACTGTAAATAAAAGCTGTCATATCTGAGGTTCACTCATCATTGACCAGCAGATGGCGCTTTCCTCTCCTCGACTCAGATCACCGGGTGTCGTGTGAAGGAGGAGTTTTTTTTTCCCTTTATTTTATTATTTCTTTGCTTCTATTGACGTGCAGACAGAGGGCAGCAGCAGAGTTCATCTCATCCTGCGTGGATCACACAGGACGAGCATCCTCCTCCTCCTCCTCTTCCTCCTCCTCCTCCTCCTCCTCATCCACAGTCCTCCCTCACAAGGACAGCATCTCCTGGAGGAGCGCGGCAGGAAACCTGACAACCTTTTCCTACAACATTAACATCATTGATATTAACAATTAAAACCACAGAATCCGACCAGAAGCAGCGAGATGTTGGCCTGCACGGAGCTGATCACCATGTGTCTCCAGTCCTCCAAACACGAACACTGGAGGAAGCAGCAAGAGCTGGACCACAACCAGAACCAAGGCATCGCTCTAATCCAGGATGTGAGTACGCGCCATGACGTCATAACCACAAACTAGTGCTTTTGATGAACCTGTCAGATATTATATTTTACTTAATTCTCTGCATAGATGAGGCGTATTCTACTGTTCTGTTCCGGGGTGTGTGTGTGTGTGTGTGTGTGTGTGTGTGTGTGTGTGTGTGGGGGGGGGTGTCCTTCACTCCCCTTATTATGAATGGGTCCATGAGTTAAAAACATTCATTGATGGACAAAAGCCTTATGTAAGAAATGTGATGGCTATAATACATGAAACAAAGAGGGTCTGACTTGCAGGGAGAAGTAAAATCCAGTGGAGTCGATTTGGTAGTTTGTGCAAGTGCAACCACTGCACAAAACATACAAATTTTATTTTTGAATGATTATTTTCATAATGACGTCTTTTCTTTATCTTCCAGCAGAGCTGCATTTTACACATTTGAATTGTTTCCTGTGGATTTTACTGCATGACACCACAAAAATGTTCTTGGTCTTCGCATTTGTTCACATTGTTTGCAGAAAACAGACCTGCTGTGATCAATTCTTTGTGTTTGGAGCGATTTTAAGTGTTGTTATGCTTTTGGTCAATTTAGAGGATGCACCATAGAAGCATAGTTTCCAGGCTTTGGACTTCCTGACAGCTGGCTATAAATCTAATTCAGTTTCCTCAAGGTAGATTATGGCCATCAAAAGGGAAACCATTCTTCGCTTTAAATGCATCCATTTCCCACAGCCCACAATGCACAACCTTTGCAYTTCTTCCCTGCCGCTATAAAAGCCAGAGGGTGATATTTTCTTTTTGTTTCACAGATTGAAAGTCTCACTTAAAGGGAACCTATCCGACTTCGCTGTCATGGTCTCCTTCCGTGCCCGCTCTAAAAATAATGCCATCGAGCCGCCCTGAATAGATTTCCAATATCAAATCATGCTGACACTCTCACTTGTGTTGGTAGTTATTCACTGGAAGCTGAGACTCATTTGTGTGTTTTTTTTACTCTCTGCACACTTCCCAGCCTGATAAGAAGATATCTGAAGTGTTTGTCTTAATTTTGTTCTTTTTTTTGAAATTACACTCATTTATTTTAACCAATTCACCGAGTAAATCCCCCACATCCTTGGGAAATTACTAAAAAAACGAGGAGGATTATAATGCTCCTCAGATTTGTCTTTCAGAGATGCTTTAAAAGCTCAGTAATTATCACAGAGTGCAATTTCTGTGTCCCGGAGGACCCTGTGTGATTAATTAGCGTCCCACAAGTTCAGAATTGGATTTTAAAAATTTACAGCTTCACTTCACCCACGTTGTTTCCTTGGATGGCAATTTCTGCAAGAACTCCATCAATGTTTTTCCCATAACGCCGCGCAAGCAGCTTGTCAATCTTCATCCCATGCTAATAGATTCTCATTCACCCAGGACGTGCTAAAGCTAAAATAAAATCAATTTACAAGCTCAAAAAGCAAAACAGCTGGATGTTATTTTGTAGTTCACAATGTTTCCCTTCTCATCCAGAGAGTTTCGTTAATTAAAAACAGAACTGGTGTTTTGAGCTTGTATGTAAATATTTCGAGGCGTCTTGGCCAGGATTGGGGTCTCAGAGCTTCTGCTGTGAGATTTGACAGTGATCGCACTTCCTGCCTGCATCCCACTGTCAGCTTGTCAGCTTGTTACCTCACAGATGGCTGAAGGCAGCACCTGCTCCTCTGCAAAGTTTAGTCCAAGTCTATCATATGGAGCAAGTTCCACTGCGTGAATTTTGCTGCTGCAGCGATTCACCATTACATTATTATATAAAGATGGAAAAAATGACGATGAAGTCAGTCAAACTGGTCTTCGACTTTTTTTTTTGCTGTATGATTTGTCTTTTGGCAACAGTCAGTAAAAGTGTAGAAAGCAGAACAAAACCATTAATGTACAGAAATAAACAAAAAAAAACATGAAAAAATGCTCTCAAAATTGTTTTAAAGTCTCTGCAGGCGTCTCCAACAATGTCTCAAACCCTCAAGTTTTATTAGAGCTGTCTTTAACCCATGTCAAGAGTTGCACATTAACATCTGAGCTCTCTTGCTCTTTATTGCTATTTGTTAAATATTTGCAATGGAAGAAGAACAAAATAAGATCTATTTAAAAAGGTTGGGATTTCAGGTTCAGAATTTGGTTTTAAAATGCCCATGAATGAGTTAAAAAGAAAGATTAAGACCAAACTCTTTTGAATCTTGCAACCATATTGACCACAAATAGTTGATTAAAAAAACATCAGATATTTTTAGGGTGTCACACAACTGTTGTTAAGAAAAAAAACTAAAGTAGATTTTTCTGATCAGTTTTGTGGCATTTTAATTTTGATGCCACTATATTTTACAGAAAAATCTTATATAATTCAGGGCTTGTGTCAAAAACTGTTTTTATTTTTATTTTGGATGGATTTATAAATCCATTCTTCTTTTGGTTCTCAGTGTCAGCATTATTTTTATTCATGGTACTTTTGAAGTTTGAAGCGGGGGGGAGGTTTAAAAACTGGAAGCAAACAGAACAAATTCAAGCCTTCTGACTCTGATGTGTTTGAAAACGAGCTGCTTTCATAGACTTGACGGCTCCACTTTGATGATACGATCAATAATCCAACCACTGGTCCACACCGAGTGATTGAGCYGCAAGAACAAAAATAAAAAAGCTAAAGATCCTCTTTGAACTACCATGTAAACAAACGTGTTTAGATTTGGAATGAATTCCTGGCCATGTTCACTGGCAGGATTAATGAAGTCGTGTTATTTCCTGTTTACGCAGGTTAATCACAAAAATTAAGAACTATCTTAAAGCAGCATCAACATTTTAAGTACCCCAGTAAGAAAAGATAACACGAGAGCTATCGGTTTAAAGCTTCCCTCAGGGAAGCATAAATGTGAATGTTTCATTTTCTGAAATGTCCCTATTATCATCAGGATGAGGATTTTACAGCTTCTCTTTAATGCTTCATTGTGCAGAAAGAAAGAGAAATATTCCTTTTTATCTGAGATGGATTAACATGTTTATTTTCTGTCTAAATTATTTGTCAAAATCTTGGCGTGTATTGAGTATACAGCCTGAATTCTCTACTTATTACACACTCTTGTAAGTTTATATGTCAGATCTAATAAACTTATTTTTTTTTCAGATTTTCCGCCGGGCAGACAAAAATGGTGAGTACACCAAAATACACAGCTCACTGTAGTAAACACTTAAATTTACTCAATGAAAGTCATTGTTAGGACCCGGATCAGCCAGGGGAAAAAAGATGGAACATTAATGGGGGCTCGTCCGGGATTTTAATATAATCCCAGAGAAGAAAAAAAAACATTTTTTTGCAAGCTAAACTTTTAATGACTCATTGGGGATTTCTGTGACCTTTTCCCTCATTGAATTTATTGGGAGAGACAAAGCACAGAAATACACAAGGTCAGGAGCAGCCACATGCTCTTTTGGGTTTTTGTGATGTGTCAGTCTTTGACAGGATGAACCCCTACAGCTCACCCTGCAGGCACTGCTCATCATGGTACACTGCCAGGAGCAAATCACTGCTCAGTGCAGTGGCAGGAGACAGGTGAAAAGATTTACAGAAATACATTTCTGGGCAGTGCAGTAACAGCACACACGAAAGTGTTTTTGCCATTTCAGTTGTCCTGGGTGCATTTTTAACCCCAAATAATCCACCCAGGTCGCAAATTACCATGTCAGTTTTTCTGTGCTTCATCTTCACCTCAAGGAAATTCTCCTAAATGCCCCCCCAGGAGAACACAATGTATTCAGCTCAGTGTGAAAAGCGCAATGTTTTCTGCCTAATTTCTTATTCATGCTCTGCACCCACATGGAATGGGGATGTAAAATGCAAAAAAGGGCAAGTGATTAATGCTTGTAGAGCATCTCCAATCTGCAAGCGCTTTCCTCTGGAGAATGCTGAATGTGTTGCATAAGAGCGAGATAAATGATGCAACATGTGCAGCAATGAGCAGGGGTCGTCTGGAGCTTCCTTTTTTTTTTAAACAGACACTCAGATGGAGAATATARTTTGTGAATTATAAATGAAAAAAATAGCAAAAAAGCTTTTTCCCTGCTGGAGCTTTTTGTTAAAAAAAAATCCGCATCAGATAAAAGGATCTCGTTTTTATTCGTTTTTTTTATCTTTTAGATTATTTTTGTAAGCTAGGATAGTGCAGTGATGCACAACTGAACCCTTTGAAGTGAAGCAAAAGAACATCTATTGAATCAGAGTGACCAGAGCATCACATGTTCATCAAACCCTCCTTCAGCTCCAACACAAGGCTTTTGTTTTTCACTGGTACTAGAATAAAGGAAAACCRAGGTAAAGACAAAAAAAGAGCAACTGCACTGTGTGTTTGTGCTTGTTATCTTAGGTTTGCAGCASAGTTTTGCATCCAAGAAACTGCCTCCTTCTGAACAGCAGCTATAGTGTGTAGGCTGCCGTAACACGCCTGGAGTACAATGCATTTATATTATAATGACGACCGGCTATAGCAAACCAATAAACCCCTCTAAGCTGCTGTAATGAGATTTTTAAAGTCAAAATTAACGTTAGAAGTGCACGGCTGCATAGAGTACACTCCAGGATTTCACTTAATGCTCCTTCTGCTTTTATCTTATGGTTCTCAGAGATCCACACAAAGATGGAACAAGATGAAAAGTGTGATAAAGTGATATTTTAATATCATTTGACAGTGTGACTCGGATTCGTCATGCAGACACAATAACAAGCATGTAAAATGCAGACAAGTCAGCAATATAGCTTTGAAGTTGAAGGACTCCAGAAAGCTTGAAGATTTTTGTAACAAAGCGAACTGAAAGTGAAGACTAAAAGTATCAAACAAGCAGAAATAAGATTTTTTAATTGCAACATGAAGTTTTGCCTGCAGCATAGATAGCATAAAAATTAAAAAATGACATCTTTACAGCAGAGATTTGTTTTAGACTTGTTATATCTCAGCGTAAGAAGTGATTTTAGTTTTTTTTGTTGTTGTTTTGTTTTATTAACTGTAAGGTTTCAGACACACTTTTTTACCTTTTTATTTTTCTTGCTGTATTTAATAAAAGCTGCTTTCCCCGCTGGGGGAGACAATTTCAGGCAACAGAAGAAATCTCCCAGGATGCAGTGATGTGCAGAAGTGCTGCAGCTCAAGATGGAGCCAATGATCGGCTTTAATTCATCTTAAATGCGAAAATGTTCAGACGACAGAATTACAGACATTTATTATTTCATACAGAGTTGTTTAATCTGCAGATTATCCATCAGTTAGTCAGCATTCTGCATTTGTTTGAACTGTCAGCTTAGTAAAACCTAATGAAGTATTGTAAATTATCATGAAAAAAGGCATATTTTAAATGTCAGTGAGGGGAAAGGTTGTATTGTTCACAAGCTTGTTACAGCAAAGCCAGAATTTCACATTGCTGCAGAGAAGCATTGATTCTTTCTCTCTCTGTCAGAGGGTGTGATTAATATAGTTTTACTGCAGCTAAACGCAAAGAGTTACTGCTTAAATCTGCTTTAGAGGAATTATAAATCCCAGCAAGATAACTTGTAACACTTTATGGATGGTTTTAATGGTGTTTTGTCTGTATTTGAAGGTCAAACTTAAATTTTTGTCATTTTATTTTTATTGTAAAACACGTAAATTAGATGCTGATATATTTTACGCTGCTTATGCTCAAAAAACAACCCTGGTGAAGGACTGCAGATTAATTTTACAATGACATTTCTAAATACTTTACTTTGTTGGAGCAGGATGTGCAGAAAGTGTTTTCATTTTTCATCATTAAAACAAAAAGTCAGCCAAAACAAAGCTGGAACTGTACACGGCCGTTTTGCTGCAGTTCATTTCTCTCTCCCTACGCCGCTGCGCTTCATGAATTATTAGTCCTGCCTCGATTACAGCTTTGAGGTTACCTACAGGGAGACTTCAGTTTGAGCCGCACTGTTATTCAAGCATAAGCTCTGTCTCAGCTGTTGAGATGAACAGTTTAAATTTCCCTAAAGAGGTGTCGTTTTGTCATCGCAGACTCAGGATTCTCGGCAGCAAAATCAGCGTATTTTTAATGGGGCTTCTTTTTTATTTTTTGTCTGACAGCTGAGACCTGATGACACTGACACATTTAACAAATCATGGATGGAGAAGGGAAAAAGATTGGATTAAAGCATAGACTTTTAAAATTGGTTTTATTTTATTTACCTGCAGGCAAATCCCTCTGAGATCACAGATCTCTTTATCGAGATATCTGGTCCATTATCTGCTCCCAAAATGAGCAGCTTTAAACTTCAGTTTCAATTTTTACAACTAGAAGTTGTGCAGAAACATCTTTTGTTGCCTTTTTACCAGGGGTGTCAAACTCACTTTCACCAAGGGCCACATGAACATTATGGTGGCCATCAAAAAAAAAAAAAAAACAACAACAACAACTTATAATAAACTTCATGGTTCGTGTTTCACTTAACTAAAACAGAAAACGTCATGTTCCTTGTGTCATTGCTACAGCTGAGCACCACTAACAAACTATAACTGGACTCTACGTGGTATTTTGTGCATAGAAACAGAGCTTTAACATGTTCTCTTACGAACACTGAAAAGTACTATATGTACAAATTACTACATGCGAAATAAATAATACAGAAATACTAGAAAAGTAAAAGTAAGAGAGTTTCACACAGTGTTGTTGAGTTGTGGTAAGTCGCTGCTATCTTGAATTCCGAACTCTCCCACTTTCTGACAGGGAATTCCCACTTCTGCGGCCTTCTAATTTAAATTTATAACAACTACAAACAGGCTGCAGCAAAAGTAGTTGGCAAAAATGAAATGAAAATTTTACACAGCAAATTATGCAGGCTACCAGTTACTGATTACTTTTGAAAGTCATTTCACAAGTAAAAAAATGTATTATAAAAGCTGTAGTTTATGGTCAATGTTGGCTTTAAAGCAGCACAAGCTCATTTATAAGACATTAACACATCTTTGAAGCTCTCGTGGCCCACAGGCCTTGAGTTTGACACACGTTTTATACAGAACATAATTTGCGAGTAGCTTTTTTAAACACAATTATCAAGTTTTTAAGTGTGAAAACAGGCTCATGTTTTGCTATTTTGTTCAATCAACAGCTGATGAGTAGCTAAAATATTTGTTTGTTGAACTAATTTAGAAAATTGCGCAATTGCTTTTTGACTAAACACGTTGAAATTTTTTTTTTAAGGTTTTTGTTAATTTTGGGTTGTAAACGAAGTACTATAGTCACTGTAATTTGGCTTTTACTTTGATTAGCCAACAAGCATTGTTATCACAATTAAAAGTTTTAAAAGTTGTTTCAGCTTTTTCTTCAGTTCGAACTGATTTCCTCAGAATTTGTTTTTACGTTTTAGGAATGGCAGAATCTAGTTCCTTACTTTGTGAGATAAGTTCTGCGTATTGCCTGATGCTTTTCCCCACTTCCTGCTGCAACCAAGAAACCATGAACGCTTGTGTAACGTGCCATCTGAGCTGCGCTGTATTTTGAGTCTAATGGAGTGTGAATCCAAACCAGARCAGCTCTGATGGAATCAGATGATGAGTCAGAGATGCACCAGATTGTGTTTACTCCTACATCATGTGGAACGAGATTTGACAGGGAAGTTTGAGAGAGAAATTACAATCCTGTGTCCTCAAAAACCTTCATGTTCTAGCTTTATTCCTCAGCTGAATCGTGTCCTGGCACATCCATCACTGGGAAGTTCTTAACGYGTCACAATGTATTTTACCAGCAGATGATGCAAGGAGCAGAGAAATGTGTCTCATAGAGTGTGAGAGCTCATTAAAAAGTTAGGTTGGTTGCTAAAGTAGTCCTTCGTAATAAGAAATAYTTCATTTATGCCTCTAAAGTCCAGCTAGTTTGTTATGTTGTTAGCCTTAATCTGTTATTTGACATAAAACGCAATTTCCTGTTAGGACAATAAAGCGTTTCTAGCTTTGGTGAGATGTAATTTTCCCCGGTTGGTCTCCTTTCAGAYGATGGGAAGCTGTCCATGGAGGAATTCCAGTCCCACTTCACTGATGGTGTCCTCACTGATGAGCAGATGCAGGAGCTCTATTACTCCATTGACCGGCAGCAGACAGAGTAAGCTCCTTGTGCTTTTAGGATATCCTCCAGATCTGCTGCCATCTGCAGCCCCTGCTGCTCCCTTGCCGCATGGCAGAAACATTTTAATACCTCCCTTTAAGGAAAAAYATCCACAGAGAGCCTTAATTTAAGCTCCAAGGCTTAAGTCAGTCGAAATAAATGCATCCCATTTACCAGTGGTGGGCAGCACTAATTTAAAAATTAGTTGCACTAACCCTAAAGCAATAACTCAAATATTTAAGTCCACTAATCCTAAAACACTAACTCAAATATTTAGGTCCACTAAC